>NW_025333521.1:0-1508 GCF_019186645.2 Phyllostomus hastatus | reverse complement strand
AAACAGGAAGGCATGTCAGTGACTGCCAGTAAGACCCTTCATGTTCCAGGTGAGGACACAGAGAGCACAGGGAAGCAAAGCAGGTGAGGGGCTCAGATCTTCTGACTCCAAGCCCAGTGCGACTCTTCAGTGGGCTCTGGGTGATGACAGACCACCAGCCACTGAGCCTGACCACTTCTGTACTTTGCCCTGAAGTTCTAAATCACTTCCTGTCACCTTCCTGGCAAACTCTAAGCACTTAGCTTGCCCACACCTTATTTCCCCAGAGGGATATGAAAATTAGCAGGAATGTTGGGTAGGGGGAGAATCCAAGTGCAGGAAAGGTCCCATGTTCTGGCCGTCCTAGGAAAAGCTAGTGATTGATCCCACAAGTCCAGAGGGCCAGACTCAGGATTTCAGGATCTCCAGTAAACTCCTGAGGAGTTAGATTTTTACTTTAGGAATGATGCCATTGTTGTCCATTTGGTGCCTAAAGCACTGCTCCCCTGTTCCCCTGTCCTGTGTGATCCTGAGCTGGAAGCAGTCTCTGCTGTCTCCAACCCTGCCTGCAGAGCATGTTAAACTATGGTCTCTCATAGGGGACTGAATCACTGAGCTGGAAGATAAGATAGCAGAAAACACACAATCACAACGGCAAAGAGAAAACAGAATCCACAAAAAATGAAGATAGTTTAAGGGGACTCTGGGACAACCTCAAACATACAAATATTCACATCCTGGGGTGCTGGAAGGAGAAAAGAGCACAAGGAGTTGAAAACCTCTTTGAAAAATTAATACTGGAAAATGTCCCTAAACTGGTGAAGAAAATAGACATACAAGTCCAGGAAGCACAGAGCCTCAAACAAAATGAACCCAAAGAGGCCCACACTTAGACATACCATAATTAAAAAGCCAAAGGCTAAAGGCAATGACAGAATTCTAGGAGCAGTAAGATAAAAGCAATTACTTACCTACAAGGGAGCACCCATAAGACACTCAGCTCATTTCTTAACAGAAATGTTGCAGGCCAGAAGTGATTAGCAAGAAATAGTCAAAGTGATGAAAAGTAAGTACCTATGACCAAGATCACTCTACCCAGCAAAGCTATCATTTAGAATCAGAGGACAGATAAAGAGCTTCACAGACAAGAAAGAGCTAAAGGAGTTCATCACTGCCAAACCAATATTGCAAGAAATGCTGCCCTGACTGGTATTGGCTCAGTGGTTGGAGTGTCTTCCTGTAAACTGAAAGGTCACTGGTTCATTCCCAGTTAGGGCACCTGGCTAGGTTGTGGGTTTGGTCCCCAGTCAAGGCATGTATGAGAGACAAGTGATTGATGTTTCTACATTGATGTTTCTCTCCCTCTCTTGCTCCCTCCTTTTCCCTCTCTAAAATCAATAAGCATGTCCTCCAGTGAGGATTAAAAAAATGTCAAAGGGGTTTTCTTTAAGAAGAAGAGGAAGAAAAGAAGATGTAAAATATGAATAATAATAACTTCAGGTCCAGATTGAGGCATAGATAAACATGGG
>NW_025333520.1:0-185633 GCF_019186645.2 Phyllostomus hastatus | reverse complement strand
TGAAAGCTGCTCCCTCCTACCACACCGCCATCTTGTCCAGGAAGCTGAAAAGTTTTCCTTGGGATAGCCTATCATCATTTATTCAGCCTACTAAGTGTTGAGCCTGCTAGAGCAAAAAGGAAATTTGTGGCTCACTGTTGGAAGAATGGGCAGGTACAAAGCAATTTAAAACTGTACGTTAAATCCTGCCTCCATTTCCTGGGAGCCTGACTCAGCCATGGTAATGCATGACTGTGCTGAAATAATTGATGAAGTTTGTTCCAGCAGACTTAATTTACAGGACTATTGTGTAGAAGAGGCAGATGGGAGTCTAAATGCAGATGGAAGTAATTATATGGAAAAGAAAACAGAAAGTCTGGATATGCAGCTGTGACTCTTGAAGGAACAGTAGAGAGCAAAATCTTACTGCTGGGAACCTCTGCTCAAAAAGATGAAAGCACTGAAACTGCCACATGAAAAGAGAGTGAATGTGTATACCAACTTGAAGTATGCTTTCCTAATTTTGCATGCACATGGTTCAGTCTGGAGGGAAAGAGGACTATTAGCCTCCAATAAAGAGGAAATTAAGCATATAGCAGAAAATTTATAATTATTAGAAGTTGCCCAGGTACCTTTACAGGTGGCAGATTTGCACTGCCGGGGGCATCAGAAAGAGGACACTGAAGTGGCTAGAGGAAACAGTCTTGGTGATTGAGCAGCAAAAGAGGCTGCTAAAGGAACATTTATAATGCCCTTGGTACCTGTTCTAGACTTGTCACAATTTGACCCTAAATATTTGACTAGAGACTTAGAGAAAGCTAAAAGCTGGGGTTTTGAACCAACTATATTAACTCATGGCTCACAGGTCCTGGAGTTTCTGAAACCATATGTGCCAGAAGAACAATCCTAAGACAGATCTCCATCAGAAAAAAAAATAGGGGAAACAATACCAAGGGCAGTGCCTGCTTCAGGACTGGCAAATAGACTTTACTCAGATGCCAGGGGTCTGAGGATGGAAATATTTGTTAGTCTTTGTTGATACCTTTTCAGGATGGATAAAGGCCTATCCCACTAGAACTGAGAAATACTCAGAGGTAATGAAAGCCTTACTGAAAGAAATAGTTCCTTGTTATGGCCTACTCGGCAGCATCCAGAGTGAAAATGGATCTGCTTTTGTTTCAGAAATTACACAGAAGGTCAGTAAATTTTTAGGAATCAAGTGGGGACTCCACACAGATGGAGACTTCAGGCTTCTAGAAAGGTAGAAAAGGTGAATCACACCTTGAAGGAAAATGTAGCTAAATTATATCAAGAAACTCATCTTCATTTGGGATCAAGTTTTACCTCTTTGCCCTGCTCAGGAAAGGGTAGCCCTTTGAAATGGGATTCAATTGAGTCCTTATGAAATTGTGTGTGGGTGAACATTTCAGGATATGATTGGGATGGTATAACTTTATGCAGATGAAGAAGTGAAGTTAAATAACTATGTACAACATTTAAGTCAGATCTTTGCTGTGACTAATGAACTGAGCTATATTAGAGATCTCTCCCCCACAGGTTCAATACATTCCTTTGGGCCTGGAGGTAAGGTGCTGCTCAAGACTTGGAAGACAGGATCCCCCAAAAGCCAACTAGAAGAAAAGTGGACTGGAACCTGTATCAACTTATTTTATGTCTTATAGGTGTTTGTACTTCTCTGGAAAGATAATCTAATTGGGGACCTATGGTAATTACTATGGTAATTGTAAAGAACAAGTAAATATTTTCTTTAAAAGGCTAAAGTTGCCTCAGCTGGAAAATGAGCAACTTCTTTCAACTGTACTAAAACTGTTTTGGATGAATTGCAACACCACCACTAATGTATCCTATGCTGTTTTAGTTTGTAAACTAATCTGATAGAAAAAAGATAATTAAAAACTAAGCAGAGGCTAATAATAGGGGAACTCCAGTTAAAGATTTTAGCCTTAGGAGACAGGCTTCAGTGATTAATGCACAAGGAAAGCTGTTATTCCTGGAACTGGGATGCAGGATCATGTGACTCCAGGAGGTCCACAAGCAATTCAGCCTTTGTGCCCCAGGGTGTCTGCAAGCTACTGAGCTGGTATCTGAGCCATTGTGTTCCAGGGAAGTAATGCCCTTGATGCAGATAAAGAAACGTTGATTGACAGAGAAAGCAGTACTAGAAAATTGCTACAGACTGCAACTCTCAGGCAATTAATCTTTTCCCAAACACTTACCACCCTTTCTTCTCCTTATAAAAAGGTTGGCTTGAAAAGCAATATTAAGATGGTTTTTGAGGATACATAACCTGCTCGGATCGCTGTCTGTTTGACAAAAGCTCCCATAAAGGTTCAGTTTTTTTCTCTACTTATTGGTTCTGGTAGTGACAGGCAGCATGAATGCCAACTTTTCTGGTTTTAATAAGAAAGGTAGTGGTATCCATACGTATTTCAAATGTGTGCAGAAGGTTGTATATAGAAGCTGAGTAGTAAAACATGTGGATTGATTTATTGATTCTTAGCTTGAATTCATCATTTGCTTGTTTTATGACAATAGACATGGACCCTTCAAGTATTTTCTTTTGCCAGTAGCACAATGTTAAGCTTTGTCAGTAGAGAGTACAGACTGAAAGGGTTAACCCTCCCCCCACCCCCTCCACCTGGTTTCTGTTTATCCTCTTGGCAGGGTCCTGCAGCATGGGAGCCTTCTCCAGTGAGCAGGGCACCTGCACCACGTTCCTGCAGTGTAGTGGCCAGCAGCACCCGGAGGACAGCCACTTTCCCCAGTGTCCCCATGTTTAGGTGGTTTGTGTAAGAGTGCCTCCAGTGAGACATTTAACTTGTGGATATCTTTTTCCAGCACCACAGAGAATGGGTGTGTGGTGTAGAGGAGGATCAAACTTATCTCTACCCTTTCAGAAGTATCCAATCCAGCAGCCCACAGGCCACAAGCAGCCCAGGATGGCTATGAATGAGGCCTGACACAAAGTTGTAAATTTACTTAAACCTTTTTCTTGCTCATCAGTTTTCATTAGTGTTTGTGTATTTAATGTGTGGCCCAAGGTGATTCTTCTTCTAGTGCGGCCCAGATGCCAAAAGTTTGGACATCTCTTTATCTAGCTGTTCTAATATCAAATAGACATGAAACAGATTAGCAAGACAAAAGAACCAAATTTAATACATACATATGTATGGGAACACTGCACACATAAGAGAGTCAGAGACCCCACGTGCAGGAGAGGTTCAGAGACAGAAAGGGAACATGGGCCTGTAAGACATCTGAGCTGGGGGTGAAATAAAATGACTTGGGGGTTTCAGAGTGATGTTGAGGATGATAAATAGAGCAAACTTCTATTTAGTAAGTAGCAGTTTGCCTTTCTCTATAGATAGGCCAAAAGATATTATCTCTGCTAATCTCTCTTTATGGGCAAGGGCCCTAGTTCAAGTTCTAGGTAGTTAAAGTGAGGGGAAGAAATTTCTAATGAGCCTGAAGCTAAACTTGCCTCAAACTCAAAGCAATCTGCACTCTACTGAGGCATACTTTGGGTGGCTCATTCTGAAGTCCCACATTGGCAAGTTCTAGGCGGTTGATTTCCATTCAGCCAGTTTCACTGGTGTTGATGTCTCTGCCATTCAGTGAGCCACCACTGTGTCTTGTCCCCAAGAACTGGCTTTGGCTCTGGAGTGGGGGTAGGGAACCCTTCTTTGTACATTCTATTCCAGTGTTTAGTGGGTAAATGCACTAAAACATGAGTATAAAAGGTAAAGTTAAAAAATTCACTCTTGTATTAATTTTCTAGGGCTGTGATAACAAAATACCATAGACAGGGCAGTTAAACAGAAAATTTTTTATTCTGCAGGGTTTTGGTGTACAGATGACTCTCCATCTGACTGAGCCCCTCAACCAGGGGCCTAGATTTTTTTTCACAAAGGTAGTTGCAAAATGCCATGTTATTACAGGAGATGAAAAAGAGTTTTTGATAGAGGAGATCATTTTGGATATGTATAGAACTGAGAATTTTATCATGTTTTGGGAAAACATTGTTGCAGAGTTTGGAAGAAAAATGATAGATTATGGAATCTGATCCAGCAATGGTCAGGAAACAGGAGGAATACATGCCAGGAGAGTTGGCTTATTCTTTAAAGGAAATTTCAATAAAGATATGAATCAGTCCTTACACTTAGAATATACTATCCCTTTTGATATCAGAAAATAAAAACACCCGTAGAATAAATTTACATATACTTACATTTTCTGAATCTGCAGTCTGATGTTATTTGAGAATTTATAATCTTTCAATATTTTGATGCACATAATTCACATAGCAATGGGGAATAGATTTCTTAAAGCACACCAGATTTCTAATGGCAAATCAAACAGGTTTCTGATGGCAGTGTGGGTCAAACTGTTTCCCATCTCATGGAACTTTTCACCGTTTGCTCCTTTATCATTGAGCATCAGTCCTTTACCTTTTATAACAGAAATCTTTACTGAGGGAAGTTTCCACATTTTGACTGTTGGTACTGTCAGTTCATTGAGAATAGCAAGGTCATGGGCAAGACCAGCTTAGAGAAGCAGAGCCTGAGATAATAGCTATTTAAACTATTGAATGATTTCTATTTTATTTTGGTCATTGACTTCACATTTCTTTTAGAAAGAGTTTTCCTTCATAATGGATAAATGGGGATGGTAGATTTAGCTGAAAAGGAAGGAAGTGAATCTTGGTGCTTTCCAGATTTCAAACATGTAAACCCAGGCCATTGAGGAATAAATACCAACAGCGTCTACCTTGTTCCAACTTAATGACCCAGTAGTGTGCAGAGTTATAAATCTTGGCCTCTACATTCTTATTGTGCATGCAGTCTCTCATCCAAGATCCAATTTGTTTGCCTATTGCTGTCTTCACACATCCAAGTGCCACACAGGCACAGGGTAAGTGAACATTTAACCAGCAAGTTCAGCAGTTAGAGATGCGACCACAAGATGGTAGTGCAACCTTGCTCATGCGGGACGAATAGAGGGTTCATTTTAGTGCATTCTGAATGAATAGGCTATGGCAGAAGCACAGTCTTTTTCTTATTGGCTGGGTAGATGGTGTGAGAAATGACTATAATTGTTACAGAAAAGAAGGGACAAACTGATAATAGAAGTAGCTCTGTTAGCTGGAGACTGTAAATCTATAACTGATCTTAATTAGGAGGAACAATGACGATATCTATTGGAGCTGTATTTATGTTCTTGTGGCTGCAGCTGAACTGTGAGTTGAGGAAACTGGGGAGACTATATTAGAGAATATTTCTTAGAAGTCAAGGAAGAGATTGGCTTTATTTAGGTTTCCTCAGTTACTATTGAAAAGGAGAAGTAAATTCTGGACTGTAATGATCTGTCAAATCTTTCTCTGCCTCTTTTTGTCTGCATACGGGTCAGCCAAGGAGAGCAAGTGGATCAGCATCCTTCTACCCTGAGTGTCCAGGAAGGAAACACCTCTGTCATCACCTGTGCTTATTCTGACTGCTCCTCAAACTACTTTTCTTGGTATAAGAAAGAACCTGGAAAAGGTCCCCAGCTCATTATAGGCATTCATTCAACTAAGGACAAAAATCAAAATGAAAGACTCACTGTTTTATTGAATAAGACAGCCAGACATTTCTCCCTGCACATCACAGCCACCCAACCTGGCGACTCAGCTGTGTACTTCTGTGCAGCTAATGCACGTTGCTTCTTAGCACGTACAACCTGTACACAAATCTGTGTGTAGAGCAGCTCCCTCTCCTTTGGGAAAGACATTCAAGAATAGCACTTGTGAAACTGTTTGTCTGCAAGTGGAAACTAATGTGTTCTATGTTAAAAACATGTAATGAGAAGATTAGTTTCACAATGACTGAGAAAGTGTTCGAACATTTTATTAGATGACAGTTTCTTAATGGATTTTCTTTTTCATTCTGCAATGTAAAGCTCTTTTACATTATAGTTGAAATAGAATATTATATTAGTTTCAGGTGTGCAACATAGTGATTTGAGATTTATATATCTTACAAACTGATCACCATGAAAAGTCTAATAACTAACCATTTGTCACTGTACAAAGTTACTGCAATATTATTGACTATATTCCCTATGCTGTATATTACATCCCCATGACTTATTTATTTTATAAGTTTGTACCTCTTAATCCCCTTCACCTTTTTTGCCCATTCAAGTTTTTCAACATAATTTATGGAAGACTTTTCCCCATTGTATATTCTTGCCTCCTTTGTCACAAGTTTAATTGATTATATTAGCATGTTAATTTCTGGGCTTTTCTGTTCCATTGATCTATGTTTTCTTTTTATTTTTTTAACATTACCATACTGTTTTCATTACTATAGCTTTCTAGCGTAGTTTTAAATTAGTGAGTGTGTGGTCTCTGACTTCAATTTCATTTGTTTCTGCTCTGGTCTTTATTATTTTCTTCCTTCTACTAACTTCGACTCTATTTTTCTTTTTCTAGTTCTTTTATGTGTAAGGTTAGATTATTTGAGATTTTTCTTATTTCTTGAAGTATGCCTGTATTGCTATAAAATTCTTCCTCAGTACAACTTTTGCTCTGTACCATAGATTATGTAACATTGTTTCCATTTTCATCTGTCTCAAGGTATTTTTTGATTTCCTCTTTGATTTCTTCATTGACATACTGGTTGTTTAGTAGCATGTTGTTCAGCTTCTATGTGTGTTTTTTTTCCAGGTTTCCTATTATAATTGATTTCTAGTTTCATGCCATTTTGTTTGAAGATGCTTAATATGATTTCAATCTTCTTGAATTTATAGACTTGTTTTGTGACTTAACATGTTATCTATCCTGGTTAATGTTATGTGTCCCCTAAAAAGGGATGTGTATTCCACTGCTTTTGGTTGAAATGTTCTGTACATGTCTGTTAAGTCCATTTAGCCCTATGTGTCACATAAGGACAATGTTTCCTTGTTGATTTTGTCTGAACAATCTACCCATTGATGTAAGTGGGGTGTTTAATCACTGTATTAGCATCAATCTCTCCCTTTATGTCTGTTAATATTTGCTGTATGTATTTAGTTGAGTCTGTCATGGGTGTATAGGTGTTTACAAGTGTTATATCCTCTTTTTGGATTGACTCCATCATTATGTCATATCTTTGTATCTTGTTAGAATCTTTGTTTTAAAAGTCTGATTTGTCTAAGTATTGCTACACCAGCTTTCTTTGCATTTCTTTTTTGCATGGGAAAGCTTCTTCTGTCTGTTGCGCGTGGGTCACCGGCCAGCAGTGACCACGGCACACTGTGGATGGCTCGACAATACGCGAGAAAAAACACACATGCACAGAGACAAACTAGTTTCTGTGGGGAAGTAGGGACAGAATGGCCACCCCCCCTAGTGGGGAGCGCGCTGATCCACCGTCCATACCTGCTTTTATTAGGCTCATGCTACATAATAACTCAGGTAACATACAATGCTCATTAGGGGAAGTAAGGAACATATAAAACAAAGAACTCTGCCGGTCTATTGAGTTGGGGGTCAAAGAGCTGTAAGGCTGAGGAACAAACTAGCTTCCTCCTAAGACCCTCCTCATTCAACTAAGAGCATTCTTGGACAAAGAAGGTTTCACAGTAATTTACATGTTCTTTCTTAGGCCCGATCACCCCGGGAAATCCGCACTTCCCAGTACCGAACTGAACTTCCCCGTCATTGTTTCAGGCTTAGGTGGAGCGCGGGAACTAAAGCCACCGAGAGATAAGGAGATTTTCTTCCGGACGCTGAGAACTCAGACTTTGTCAGAGCCGAGGAGTGAGGGTCCATCACCCCCCTTTTGCTGCAGCCCCCCAAGTCCTTCTTTTGGGGGGGCCTCCCAAAAGTGATCGTGCCTGGCTTGGGTTGTTCCCCCCGTGGGGAATCTTACCCGTCTTTGGCTAACCGACCAAGCTTTTTGGGGTTCCGCAGCAGAAACAGCATTACTGCCAGGGAGATAAGCCTTTGTCTCCTTGCTGGCTCACGGTTCCAAGGGCGTTCCCTTAGCCTAGCCTAGGCGGGGGTCTCAGCTTCTAATACCAGTCAGGGCGGTTCCCAACATCTGTCCAGTCACTTTCAGTCAGTGTATGTCTTTTGATTTAAAGTGAGTCTCATTTAGGCTGCATATGTGTGGGTTTCTTTTTATTGATTCATCCAACCTGTGTTTTTAGTGGAACACTTAGTTTATTTACATTTAACATAATTATTGATAGGTATGTATTTGTTTCTATTTTGTAGTTTTCATATTAGTTTTATAAGTGGTTGGTCTACTATCTCTACTATGTGTTTGTCTTTACTAGTGATATTTTTTTACTTTCATATATTTTCTTATTTCTAGCTTTGGTTTTTTCTTTTCTGCTTAAGGAATTCCCTTTAACATTTCTCATAATGCCAGTTTAGTGGTGATGAACTTCTTTAGCTTGTGCTTGTCTGGGAAACTCTATCTCTCCTTTAGTTCTGAATGATAACCTTGCTGGATAGAGTATTTTGGGGTGAAGGTTTTTTTCCTTACTTCATATTGAATATGTTGTGCCAGTTCCTTCTGGTTTGCACAGTTTCTGCTGAAGAATCAGCTTATAGTCTTATGAGGGTTTCCTTGTATGTAACAAGTTATTTTTCTCTTTCTAGTTTTCAGATTCTCTCTTTAGCTTTTGACATTTTAATTATAACATGTTTTGATGTGAATCTCTGGGTTCATCTTGTTTGGGTTCTTTGTGCTTCCTGGACTTAGATCTCTGTTTCTTTCACTAGGTTAGGAAGTTTTTCGCCATTATTTGTTCAAACAGGTTTTTCATCCTTTTATCTCTTTCTCTCTTCTCCTTCTGGGACCCTTATGATGCAAATGTTCATGCACTTATTGTTGTTTAGAGGTCCCTTATACTATCCTCATTATTTTAAATTCTTTTTTATTTTGCTCTTCCAATTGGGTGCTTTCTAATATTTTGTCTTCCTGATCATTGAGCCATTCTTCTCTGTCACCTTATCTACTGTTAATTCCCATTAGTGTATTTTTCATTTGAGTTGTTGTATTCCTTAGTTCTGATAGGTTCTTTTTAATTTTTTTATCTCTTCACTGAACTTCTCACTAAATTTATCCACTTTTTTGCAGAGTTTGGTGAGCATTTTTATGACTATTACTTTGAACACTTTATATAGTAGATGGCTTATCTCCATTTGGTAATTCTTTTTCTGGGATTTTGTCTTATTTTTTTCTTTGTTCAGAAAAGGTGGCATTATTTAGAAAGTGTAATTTGGTGTCTAGTGGTGTAATTCTCCCCTTGTCACCAGAGCAAGGTGTTCCAGATGTGTTCCCTGTGTGAACTAGTGTAACCACCTCTTGTGCGAAAGGTGCACTGGCAGGTGAAGCTGGACCCTGGCCTGGATTGCTGTGAAGTTGGCCACAATTGCTGCAGGGACATTGGTATGCAGGGCAGCCTCCTGTGTGACTGGCTGGTGAGTTTGACTCCAACTGCTGATAGTGCACTTGCATGCAGAACAGGCCTCCGATGAGGCTGGCTATGAGGCCCAGCCTTGACTGTGTATAGATGTCAACTGAGGCCACCCAGTGACTCTTTCAGGGCAGTAACTGCTTTGGAGGGGTGCCAGCCTGGGTGGATCCTCAGCAAAATGCCATGGTGAGGTGAAGAGTGTTAGCAAGGTTAATGGAGAGTGTCAGAAATGGTGCCTACCAGTCTTAGACCAGCTAGGTGGAAGGAGAGTAAAGAAAGGGGAAAAATGGTGCCAACCAGTGCTTCTGTCCCTGGATAAAGTTCCAACAGATCCCTGCCCTTTCAGCACATGCCTTAAAATTAGTCAATGTATCACCTTTGAATATGAATGAGGCACTTTTTAAATTGCTGCCTCTGCAGTGGAACTCAGAAAGAGTGTAACCTTTGTTTCCTAGAACCCTTTGGCTCTTCCAGATATAAGTAAGCCCTACTGGTTTTCAGAACCAGATTTTATGGAGGCTCCTCTTCATGGTGCAGGTCCCTTTAGGCTGGGGCTCAGACTCACTACCTGCTCTTCAGGAGTAACACCATGGTTGTCAAATCCCTTCCACTTGTAGGTCATTGCACAAGGAGTAGGGGGCAGGGTGGGTCCTGACTAGACTGAATGTCAATGTGGCTTTTTCTTTATATTTGCAATGTAGAAAATCTGTTCTGCTAGTCTTCAGGACATTCTCAGAGATATTTGTTCTATATTTAGCCATAGTTTTTATGTCAATAAGAGAAGGTGAGCTCAGGATCTTTCTAATCCACCATTTTGAACTTGAAGCCAGGAGTATTGCTCTTGATGCCAATTTAGTTTGTTCATGAAATGCTGTTTATTGTGGTTGGTGCACTGTTTCCACAACAACCTTAACGGATTCTTGAAGGGAGTTAGTAATGTTTTATTTTGAAATTTAGGCTTTAAAGAAGACTTTATATTTGTTATTCAGATTCTCTCATATAAACAAATCCTGAGTAACGATATTACATGCCTAAATACACATGAGATTTGAACTCTTGGGTTTCAAAAATTGCATGTTATTTTTTGCTGACTATAAAACATCACATGCTAAATACAGAAAATATGTAAAATATAAATATTTAAAATTGATAATTCTGCATGTTGATAATTTATTGCTAATATTTGGTATACCATCTTCATTAAATTATAGCATAATTAAGATTCTGATTTTTGAACTTAATATTGTGTTCCCAATTTTGTTTTCTCCTCTAATACCTGCATTTTATTATATTTTGTCATGTATAATGAACAATTTTTTGTCCAAATTTTTGAGGGAAAAATAAGGATGCACATTATATATGGGTAGTACTAATTCTGTATCTATAAAATGTTTTGAATTCTTTTAATTATTTGTCACATAAAATTTCTTGTACCATAATGTTCAAAAATAAATGCTAAAATTCCTTTATAATGTAAAAAGTATCAAAACATAAATAAAGAAAAAATTGAAATAAAACACTAAAATGAAAGATTTTTTTCCCAAAGGTTTGGGCCAAAAAATGTGGGTGTGCATTATACATGGCAAAATACAGCAATAGCTCTGTGAGAAATTTTTCATAAGTCACAATTATATTTGTATTTTCTTCCTTTTTATACTCATATATTTGTGATAAAATTTTTCAGCTCTTGTATGTACTCTGACCAATTTCTAGTTGAGCAAATGTGACTTGTGTTTTCTTTTAGAGTCTAGTGATGTATATCATATTTGTGTGTTTGAGAAAAAGTAACATGGGCACTGATTTATTTAAGAATAGATGAGTTTAAGAATAAATAAGTGAGTTTAGGATTAGACTCACAAAACTATTCTTCTTTTTCAAAATTTTGTTAGTTTACTCTCAGAATTTAGAAGACAGAGTTTTGTCTTATAATTCACAGGTGACTAACACAAGGCCCTCGGGCTGAATCTGGCCCTCCACCTTGTTTTATCAGGCCTGGCACCTTGTTTCTACCAGGCTGCTGAGCTCCTTGCCCCTAGTTAAGGAGTAGCTACATTTATACAGTCCTAAAATTACATTCAGCCCTTTGGAGGCAACCATGAGGCTGATGTGGTCCCCAGTGAAAATGAGTTTGACACCCCTGTAAACCATTCCCACCTAGTGCAAACATTTTTACACAGTTGATAGTCATTAGATGTTTGATTAAGAAAGAAGGAAAAGGTGAATTTTGTTATATATAATCAAAATTTTAATTTAAGTTTTGAGATGCACTTACATTTATAAATTGTCTTGTGAAGAACAAACTCCTGAGAATGTACATTTATTTATAAAAGAAATATTTCTTTTTATTTATGTCATTTTCAGTAAAGCTCCATTTTTTAATGATAACTAAATTTATTCCTAGACATTTAACTTTCATTGTTATACTTATGTTTGAAATTATTCTTTCTGGGGAATGTGGGAATTTTTTTGTCATGCCCTTCTTAGGTCTTATTAGTGGATTACATGAGGCATCTGGATTAATGTTTATTTCAGAAATAGCTTGTTACAAATTTCCCTGCCTCATCTTTGTTTTGACTGAATTAAACATTACTTCTATGTTTCTTTTAAAACAGGCAATTCTTCTAGTATTGTATATAAATCAATGAAAGAAACCATTGCATAAATAATTCTCTAATTCTCTCACCACTGGTCAAGGGTAGGTTATTTTTCTTTTAAAAAAAATTACTTTATGGTTGTTCAATTACAGTTGTTTGTGTTTTCCCTCCACCACTCCCCACCCACCTCAGCCAATCCCACAAGGGTAGGTTGTTTTCAAGATCTCTCATATTCTTTCTAAGGACAGGCATAGTTGGCAACTGATGTGGTGAGAGAATCCCTCTTGGCTGAGTTATGGTTGTGGGTTATTAGCTAACTCTTAGATCTCTTAAATCTATTAGCTAAATAGATTTAAAACATCTGAACAAGAATGGTCAGTATTCTTTCTCAAAGGTTTTCCTTATTTCCCTCTCTATAACCACCAGCTCCTGTCTAGTAGAAGCAAATTGACTCTTTTGATCCTCTTCCTCCAAGTCTGATAACAGATTGAGAAGGAAGCATGGCTTATATTTTATTGGTTTATTCTTCTCAAAACCAAGTAGACAAGAGAGAGAGTGTGATTACTGCGGGCTTAACTGCTTTATCATACTTGGGTGAGAATTAATTTGATGGAAGAAATGCTGCAGCCAGAGTGTTCAGAGTCAGTGTATACTTACTTCACATTTGGGCACATTCACACGTTAAAACTTCATCACGGTTTGTGTATTTTTGTTTCCTACTGCCTCTGGAAAATTTACCACAAACTTGGTGGCTTAAAACAACAGATTTTTTTTTCTGTCATGGTTCTAGGTGCCAGAAGTTGACATTATCTTCATTGAGCAGAAATCAATTTGTCAGCATGGCAGCACCTGCTCCAGAGACTGGGGGAAAAATTTGTTCCTTAACTTTCCCACCTGTAGTGGGTGCAGCCATTTCTTGGCTGGTGAATTCATCACTCCAATCTGTGCTTCCATGGTCTCATTGGCTTCTGCTGTCATCAAATCTCCCTCTGTCTCTCAAAATTTACATGTGATTGCGTTTAGGTTGTTATAATCCAGAATTATCTTCCCACCTCAGGATCCCTAATTATATCTTCAAAGGTTTTTTTTGTTGTTGTTGTTGTTTTGTTGCTGCTGTTGTTTTCTTGTATGTGTGTATGTTTTCCATATAAGGCAACATTCACAGATTCCAGAGATTAGGACCCAATTTTTTAAGCCATATTTTGCCTATCACAATTGGCATCGCTGGTGCTGTTCTTTTACAAGCTGAGAAAATAAAATACATATTAGCCAGAGTCCAGTCACACATATAGAAACCACATCAATTACTTTACTGCATTTTCTCAGTGTTTTAAATTTCTATTTTAAAAAGTATTTTAAGTATTTTTAAATATAGTTTATTGATTATGCTATTACAGTTGTCCCATTTTCCCTTTTCACTGTCCTCCACCCTGCTCACCCTATCCCACCCACATTCCCCTCTTTAGTTCATGTCCATGTGTCATACTAATAAGTTCTTTAGCTTCTACATTTCCCATACTATTCCTACCCCCTCCCTGTCTATTTTCTACCTACCATCTATGCTACCTATTCTCTGTACCTTTTCCCCTTTCTCCTCCTCCCACTCCCCTGTAGATAACCCTCCATGTGATCTCCATTTCTGTAGTTCTGTTCCTGTTCTAGTTGTTTGCTTAGTTAATTAGTTAGTTTGTTTTTGTTTTAGGTGTGGTTGTTAATAATTGTGAGTTTGCTGTCATTTTACTGTACATATTTTTTAACTTCTTTTTCTTAGATAAGTCCCTTTAACATTTCATATAATAAAAGCCTGGTGGTGATGAACTCCTTTAACTTGACCTTATCTGGGAAGCACTTTATCTGCCCTTTCCATTCTAAATGAAAGCTTTGCTGGATGGAGCAACCTCAGATGTAGGTCCTTGCCTTTCATGACTTGGAATACTTCTTTCCAGCCACTTCTTGCCTGTAAGGTCTCTTTTGAGAAATCAGCTGACAGTCTGATGGGAACACCTTTGTAGGCAACTCTCTCCTTTTCTCTTGCTGCTGCTACGATTCTCCCCTTCATTTTAATCTTGGCTAGTGTAATTGTGATGTGCCTTGCTGTGTTCCTCCTTGGGTCAGCTTCTTTGGGATTCTCTGAGCTTCCTGGGCTTCCTGGAAGTCTATTTCGTTTGCCAGATTGGGGAAGTTATGCTTCATTACTTGTTCAAATAACTTTTCAATTTTTTGCTCTTCCTCTTCTTCTTCTGGCACCCCTATGATTCAGATGTTGGAACTTTTAAAGATTTCCTGGAGGTTTCTAAGCCTCTCCTCAGTTTTCTGAATTCTTCTTTCTTCATTCTGTTCCGATTGGATGTTTCTTTCTTCCTTCTGGTCCACACCATTGATTTGAGTCCCAGTTTCCTTCCCATCACTATTGGTTTCCTGTATATTTTCCTTTATTTTATTTAGTGTAGCCTTCATTTATTCATCTAATTTGTGAGCAAATTTAACCAATTCTATGAGCATCCTGATCACCAGTGCTTTGAACTGTGCATCTGATAGGTTGGCTATCTCCTGGTTGCTTAGTTGTGTTTTTTCTGGAGCTTTGAGTTGTTTTTTATTTGGGCCATTTTTTTTTTGTCTTGATGCTCCTGTTACATAGTGAGGGGTGGAGCCTTAGGTGTTCACCAGGGCAAACCTGCCCAGTCACTGAGTTGTGATGCTGTATATGGGGAAGGGGTCTAAGAGGGACCAATGGTGCTTGCTCCCCTCTGCCAGATTTCAGTCACTTCTGCCACTTCCCCCAAGCAAACTGGACCTTTCTGGTGCTGATTCCTGGGTGGATGCGTTTGTGTATGTTCTGGGACCCTATGGGTCTCTCCAATGAACTCTCTTGTGAGGCTGGGAGTGTCTCCCAGTGCCTCACCCCCACAGGTGTTTTCAATTGGTGTTTTGAGGCTTTATTTCCCCATGCTGGAACCCTGGGCTTTGTGGTCTGTCTTGCTCCCCAGTTTTGCCTGGTTTATCTTCACGCGAATGTGGGACAGCCCAGTCCACCAGTCGCCTTGTGCGCCACATCCCTCCACAATCTGCCACCTTGCTGGGTCTGCCAGCTGCCTCTTTTCTGCGAGGCCTCTCCTCCCTGCCACCCAACTCTGCCCCTCCTGCCTATCTGGATGAATGTTTCTTCTTTAACTCCTTGGTTGTTGGAGTTCCATACAGTTCAATTTTCTGTCAGTACTGTTTGCTTTTTTGTTTCTAAATTTTTATTGTCTTTATTTTGGTTGTGCGAGGAGGCACAGTGTGTCTACCTATGCCTCCATCTTGGCCGGAGGTTTTTAAGTATTTTTTATTGATTATGCTATTACAGTTTTTGCAGTTTCTCCCCTTTACTTCCCCTCCACCCTGCCCCCCAGTCCTCCAGCATTCTGTCCCCTTTAGTTCATGTCCATAGGTTGTACATATAAGTTCTTTCAGTTCTCTGTTTCCTATACCACTTTTTATCTCTTCCCATCTATTTTATACTTATTAATTATGTTTCTTCTTCCCTGTAGCTTCCTCCCCATTCCTCCCTTCCCTCTCCCCACTGAAATCCCTCTGTGTGATGTCCATTTCTCTGATTCTGTTTCTGTTCTGGTTGTTTGCTTGATTTTTGTTTTCATTGTCTTTCTTTTTCTTTTAAGTTCATTTATTGATAGTTGTCAGTTTGTTGTCATTTTAGTGTACATATTTTTGATCTTCTTTTTCTTAGATAATTCCCTTTAATGTTCCATATAATAATGACTTGGTGATGATGAACTTCTTTAACTTGACCTTATCTGGGAAGCACTTTGTCTGCCCTTCCATTCTAAATGAAAGCTTTGCTGGATAGAGTAATCTTGGATGTAGGTCCTTGCTTTTCATGACTTGGAATATTTCTTTCCAGCCCCTTCTTGCCTTCAAGATTTCTTTTGAGAAATCAGCTGATAGTCTAATGGACACTCCTTTGTAGGTAACTGTCTCCTTTTCTCTTGCTTCTTTTAAAATTTTCTCTTTATCTTTATCCTGGGTAACTTAATTAGGATGTATCTGGATGTGTCCCTGCATGGATCCAGTTTCTTTGGGACTCTCTGGGCTTCCTGAACTTCCTGGCAGTCTATTTCCTCCACCAGACTGGGGACGTTTTCCTTCATTAGTTGTTCAAATAAGTTTTCAATTTCTTGCTCTTCCTCTTCTGGCACTTTAATGGTTTGGATCTTGGAATGTTTAAAGTTGTCCCAGAGCTTTCTCAGCCTCTCCTCATTTTTTTGAATTCTTGTTTCTTCATTCTGTTATGGTTGAATGTTTATTCCTTCATTTTGTTTCAAATCCTTGGTTTGAGTCTAAGTTTTCTTTCCTCCACTTTTGGTTCCCTGTATATTTTTCTTTATTTCACTTTGTGTAGCTTTCATTTCTTCCTTCATTTTGCAATCAAGCTCAATCATTTCTGTGAGCATCCTGATTACTGTGTTTTGAACTGAGATAGTTTGGCTATCTCCTCATAGCTTAGTTCTTTTTCTGGTATTTTGATCTGTTCTTTCATTTGGGCCGTACTTCTTTGTCTTGGTGCACCCTTAAGTTGTAAGGGGTGGAGCCTTAGGTATTCACTAGGGTGGGGCAACCCTCTTTACTGTATTGTGGCTCTGTCTGTGGGGGATGGGTCAGAGAAGGAACAATGCCTCTTGCTGGCTCTGCTCCAGCCCTACTTTCTGTCACTTCCCTCACCTCCCACAAGCAGATTGTGGCCTTTCAGATGCTGAATCACAGATGGGTGGGGTTGTATACATTCTAGGGCCCTGTTGGCCTCTTCCATGGACTCTCCCGTGATCCTGAAAGTTTCTCCCACTGCCACAACTCCTGCAGATCTTTATATCCAGAGGTTTTGAGCCTTTAGTTTCCCACACGGAAACCCTGGTTCCTGCTGTCTGTCTCTCTTCCCAATGGTTCTTCCCAGCTTACTGGCCCATGAATGTGGGACCAATTGGTCCACCAGCCACCTCCTTGGCTGTGTGTCCTCCCTGCCTCAGCTGCCCATCTCTGCCCCTCCTACCATTCTGGATGAATGTTTCTTTAACTCCTTGGTTGTCGGACTTCCATAAAGTTTGAATATCTGGCAGTTCTGGTGTTTTTTTTTGTTTGTTTTTAAATTGTTATTGTCCTTCTTTTGGTTGTGCAAAGAAGTGAAGCATTTATACTTATGTCTCCATTGTGGCTGGAACTCCTGGGTTACTTTCTCCAAATCCTTGGCATATCAGTAAATGAGCAGATCCACTAATCTTTATTTTTTATTGCATTTTTTCCATTACTATGTACCCCCTTTATGCCCTCTTCCACCTCCACCCACCCCTCTCCTCTAATGTTTGGTGATTTTACAGAGTCATAGTGTATAACAGAGAGCAGGACAGTTTGCACTGTACATGGTACAATCAAATATAATGGAGATTTTGGTGCAAGATCTGAAGATACATCAACCAATTTAGCTGAGGCTATGGTTGTTTTGAGACAAGGATAATAAGCTTTGGCTACTGTATCAGGAGACAGGCAATAACAGGCAATGGACCTGTGTTGTTTGCCGTATAGTTGAGTAATATCCTCAGGTATGGTCATAATTTTAATATGCATACACAGAGAGAATTTTATTACAATCAATGATCTTATGATCAGCTGTCTTATGGAAGTATATAGGGTCACCAAGAATATATTCTCTTCAGAACTGGGCATGCAGAATATAGAAACTTACTATGGTTCTATTAGGGTCACAATTGAGATAATGAGAAAAATATAAATTCAAAGACTTAATAACCTAATGACCAAACTCCAGTGTCCACCCTGGCCTTTTTGAACAGAGTGAGCTGTTAAATTGAAATAGAGAAGAGAAGGGGATCTCTGTGACAGAACTTCATATCTAAAGAGCTTCATTCTAAACTCTTCAGCAAAGAATGCTTAGATTTTCCTGCTTTTGGTCTCAGATAGGCAACAAAACAGACAGTGATAGTAAGGAGGAATATTGCTATAACAGTATACAGATCAAAAGAGCTACAGAAATTAGCCCAGACAACATTGCCTTCTGATCATAAAGTGATTTATTTCACCTGAGGTGAAACAATAGCATATATAAGTGTGAGGATACATGATTATTGCATCTTATATTGTTTCCATAATCTATCACATGTAGTATTTTAAATAAGTATGAACAGCCATTTCCATCACAGATGCAATGAATGAACATAGCAGTTGGTTGAATCAGTCTTCCTTTCATTACAATACTGTACTGTGTTTATCTTCAGATGTAATTTTTATCATTTAAGAGTTGATTAATGCAAAAGGAAGTTTGGGTTGGGTGACATGTTCAGCTGGTACACAGAGAAGGCTGATGTGACCCACAGCAACTGGCTGCACAAGCAAACCCTGTTTCCTGTTCTGGGGCAGCATCAGCACACAGCCCAGCATTTCTTCTCTTCTTGTCAGAGTCACCCCACCTTGTAGAGCCCTGCTACTGCCCCAGTAGCAGAAGGACAAGGTAGTAGTAGAAGGACAAGGTATTTTTCACCTGTTGGAAGAACTTGAAAATGCTGCTCTCCAGGTTTCTGGAGGTGGTCCTGGCTTCACTGTGGCTAGGTAGGCATGCCCCAGTGGGAATGGGTCTCCTCTACAACCTAAAGACTGGGGGTCGAGGAAGTGTTTCATAAGTTCCCTTAGAAGGAGAGGCAGCAGGATGTAAAACAGATTTTTTTGTCTCACGCCACTTATTCCATAACATTCTCTTTATATTTTTTCTTCAGGATCCAGTACTGCCCAGGAGGTAACTCAAGGCCAACCAGCAATAACAGTGCAAGAGAAGGAGGCTGTGACCCTGGACTGCTCATATGACACCAGTGATAGTCGTTACAGCCTCTTCTGGTACAAGCAGATGAGCAGTGGGGCAATGATTTTCCTTATTCGTCAGGACTCCTATAACCAGAAAAATGCCACAGAAGGTCGCTACTTATTGAATTTTCAGAAACTAAGCCATTCCATCAACCTTGTCATCTCACCTTCACAGCTGGAGGACTCTGCAGTATACTTCTGTGCCATGGGTGAGCCCACAGTGAGAGGTGTGTAGGAAGGAGGCGAACCAAAACCCCAGGGCTCTGCTTGATGCATCCACCTGCTGTAGGGACCAAGGCCAGGAATTGTCAACACAGTCAGGAAGTGGCCAGGGCTGTGGTAGCACAGGTGTAGGATGATTGAGGGAAAGCACTCTATGAAAATACCTCTCTAGGTCCATAGACCATGTGTAGAGTTATCATTCATCAAATACATCTGTATCCTTCAACACTTGGGTTGAAAATGTTTATTGAAGTTAAAGAACTGCCACAATATCTGCAACAAAGACATGTAAATGACCCAGAGACATATGAAAGGATGCTCTGATGCTCACTAGCCATCAGAGAGATGCAAATTAAAACCACATTGAGATACCACTTCATACTGGTGAGAATGGCCATCATAAACAAATCAATAAACAACAAGTGCTGGCAAGGTTGTGGAGAAAAGGGAACTCTAGTACACTGCTGGTGGGAATGCTGTCTGGTGTAGCCAGTGTGGAAAGAGTTTGGAATTTCCTCAGAAAACTAAAAATGGAATTGCTATTGGACCCAGCAATATCACTACTGGGATATACCCTAAGGATCCTGAAACACCAATTCAAAAGAACCTGTGCACCCCAATGTTCATAGCAGCACAATTTATAATAGCCAAGTTTTGGAAGCAGCCTAAGTGCCCATCAATAAATGAGTGGATCAGAAAGCCATGGCACATTTTCACAATGGAATACTATACAACAGAAAGAAAGAGGGAGCTCCTACCCTTCCTGACAGCATGGATGGAACTGGAGAGCATTAATGCTGAGTGAAGTAATCTAGGCGATAAAAGACAAATACCATATGATCTCACCTGTGAGTGGTACTTAATCAACAAAACAAATAAGCAAAATATAACCAGAGACATTGAAATAAGAAACAAACTAACAGTGACCACAGGGGAGGCAAGAGGGGGATAATGGGGGGAATGGGGGAAGAGTCATCAAGGAACGTGTATAAAGGACACATAGACAAAGCCAAAAGGGCATAGGATCAAGGATGTGAAGTGGGGATGGGTGGGGTGTGGGCAGTGGTGGGGTGAAATGGAGACAACTGTACTTGAACAACAATTAAAAAAGAGGAAAAAAATTTAAAAAACTCCAACAAAATAAAACAAAAAGAAAAAAGTAGTCACAATAAACAACTTGCCATTTTGTGAGAGACTGAGCTAGAAGAATTGACCAAGGAAATTCAGAAACATCTGAGTCAAAATCAGTAAAAATGTGTGTATTGTATTTCCAGATCATTTTGCTTAGCAAATATTTTTGGGGTATATGTTTTATAGGGTAGGAAAAATTCTCCTCTACCCTCTTTGGGTCACTGGCTGGGGTAAAGTGACATAAAACAGAATAACAGGGGAAAAGAATATAAATTTTATTGAGTTTTCACTTTTAAATGGAAGCCCTCAAGAAAATGAAGACGTGAAGATGTGACCAGGGCAGGAAGCTTTTAAAACTTTTCAGTAAAAAAAAAAATTCCCAATAAATTGGTGTAGAATTGATAAGACCAATGTGTGTGAACTAATGGAAGTCCAACTAAGGCTCGATAGTCCTTTTCTTCCTTAACTAGGAAGATAAAGGTTAGTTTAACAAAGTTTGTAGGTTTTTCTTGTGTGTCTCTGGGCTGTTGTGGCTCTCTCCAAAAAAAGGAGAATTTATTTTCTCTGTTTAGACAGAAAAGGGGGATCTTTTTTTGTGTATTTTCTGTTTCCTTTTTTCTTTTTCTTTTCTTTTTTTTTATTGTTGTTCAAGTACAGTTGTCTGCCTTTTCCCTCTACCATGCCCTCCTACCCCAGCCATCCCACCTCCCTCCCCTGATTCCACCCACCCTTGGTTTTATCCCTGTGTCCTTTATAGATGTTCCTGAAAACCCTTCCCCGCTTCCCCCCCATTATCCCCTCCCACCTCACCTCTGGTTACTGTCAGTTTGTTCTTAATTTCAATGTCTTTGGTTACATTTTGCTTGCTTGTTTGTTTTGTTGATTAGGTTACACTTAAAGGTGAGAACATTTGGTATTTGTCTATGGCCATACCACCCTGAACGCACCCAGTCTCGTCTGTCAGTTTGTTTTTAATTTCAATGTCTCTGGTTCTGTTTCCTTTTTTATATTTCCTTAAAATTTTTTCAATTATAGTTAGCATTCAGTATCATTTTATATTAGTTTTGGGTATACAGCATTGTGTAGACAATCATATCCTTTATAAAGCGATTCTCCTGATATTTCCAGTATCCACTGGGTACCCTATATAGTTATTACAATATTATTGACTATATTCCCTATGCTTACTTTACATTTCTATGACTTTTTGTAATGACTAATATGTATTTTTTAAAGTATATTTTATTGATTATGCTATTATAGATGTCCCAATTTTTTCTCCTTTTGCCCCCTCTGCCCGGTTTGCCTTTTGCCTCCAGCGATCACCACCCCACCTTCACCATTCCCCACCCTTTAGTTCATGTCCATGGGCTGTGCATCTAAGTTCTTTGGCTTCTCCATTGTCTATACTGTTCTTAAGATCCCCCTGTCTATTTTGTCCCTACCCAATTATGTTTCTAAATCCCTATACCTTTTTCCTCATTCTCTCCCTTCTCTTCCCAGCTGATAACCGTCCAAATGATCTACACATCTATGACTCTATTCCTGTCCTAGTTGTTTGCTTAGTTTGTTTTTGTTTTTTAGATTCAGTTGTTGATCATTGTGAGCTTGTTGTCATTTTAATGTTCATAATTTTGATTTTCTTCTTTTCCCTAAGTAAGTCCCATGGTGATGATGAATTTTTTAGTTTTACTTTGGGAAGCATTTTTCTGTCCTTCAATTCTAAATGAAAGCTTCGTTAAATAATTTTGGTTGTTGGTCCTTGCTTTTCATCACCTTGTATAGTTCTTGCCAGTCCCTTCTTGCCTGTAAAGTTTCTTTAGAGAAATCAGCTGATAGTCTTATGGGAACTTCTTTGTAGGTAACTTTCTTCCATTTTCTTGCTGCTTTTAAGATTTTTTCTTTGTCTTTAATTTTTTGCATTTTAATGATGATGTGCCTTAGTGTGGATCTCTTTAGGTCCATTTTGTTAGGAACTCTGTGCTTCCTGGACTTGTATGTCTCTTTCCTTTGTCAAATTAAGGAAGTTTTCTTTCATTATTTTTTCAACTAAGTTTTCAATTTCTTGCTCTTCCTTTTCTCCTTCTGGCATTTCTATGAGTTGGGTATTGGCCTCTTTGGAGTTGTCCCAGAGTCTTCTTAAACTCTCCTCATTTTTTAAAATTCTTGTTTCTTCGTTTAGTTCTGGTTGAATGTTTATTTCTTCCTTATGTTCTAATTCATTGATTTGAATCCTTGCTTCCTTCCCTTCACTGTTGGTTCCCTGTGGATTTTTCTTTATTTCCCTTAGTAGAGTCTTTATTTCTTCCCTTATGCTTTTGCTGTATTCAGTGAGATCTTTGAGCACTCTGACTACCAGTGTTTTGAACTCTGCATCCGATAGGTTGGCTATCTCCACATCTCTGAGTTCTTTTGTGGAGAGGGTTCTATTCTGTTCCTTCATTTGGGCCATATTTCTTTGTCTCCTGATTTTGGCAGCCTTCCTGTGTCTGTGTACTAGACAGGGACAGTTTGATCCCATTTTAGCACCTGTTAAGTTGTATGAGGCAGAGCCTTGTATACTTGCCAGGGTGGGGCAACTATGGCTCTGTGTGTGAGGGAGGGGTTGGAGAGGAAACAATGCTGCTTTTGGCTCACTTCTGGGGGCTTGTATGGCCCATGCCCCTTTCCAGTCACTTCATCCACTTCTCCTATGTGACTGGCACCCTTCCAGATGCTGTCCTGGTTGTGGTTCCCAGGGTGGTTGGGTTTGCCTATGTACTGATAGTTTCTTCCACTGCCCCAACCCCCACTGGGTTTACAGCCAGAAGTTATTTTTCTCTGGTCTGGGCTGGGGCTGGGGGCTCACTCACAGGGTGTCCCCCTGATTTTTATCCATCGTACATGAATGTGGAGCTGCCAATTCCACCAGCTTCTGCCACCTCATTGCCTCTCCACCTATCTGCCTCTAGCTCACTGCTGCCACACTGAGTCCTCCCTGCCCATCTCCCTATTTCTGCCTCTCTTACCTATCTGGATAAATATAGCTTCTTTTAATCCTTGGTTGTCAGGCTTCTGTACAGCTCTGGGTGTACAGATTCTGTACAGATCTGGGTGATTTTTCTGGCAGTTCTGCTTGTTTTTTTCTTTTTAAAGTGAGTTTTGTTCATTCTTATGATTGTGCAGTGAGGTGAGGCTTGTCTACCTGTGCCTCCATCTTGACCGGAAGCTACCAAGTTTGTATTTCTGAATCCCTTCACCTCCCCCCGCCCCAGCCCTCCAATCCCCATCTTATCTGGCAAGCCTCAATTTGGTCTCTGTATCTATGAGTCTGTATCTCTCATCTGGTATTTTCTTTTTCTGTCTGACTTATATCACTTAGATCCATTTGTATTGTCACAAATGTTAAGGTTTTTTTTTTTTTTATATTTTTGTGGCTGGGTAATATTTCATTGTATTTATGTATGACATCTTTTATATCCATTATCTATTGATGGACACTTAGATTGCTTCTATATCTTGGCTATTATAAATAACGCTGCATTGAACATAGAGGTGAATATACTTTTTGAATTAATGTTTTGGGTTTCTTCAAATAAATATCCAGAGATAGAATTGTTGGGTTATAAGGTAGTTCCATTTTTAATTTGTTTTTAGGAATCTTTGCAGTGGCTGCACCAATTTGCAGTTCCATCAACAATGCAGGAGTCTCCCTTTTCTCCACATCTTTGCTAACACTTGTTTGTGGGTTTATTGATAATAGCCATTCTGACAGTTGTGAGGTGATATATCATTGTGGTTACAGTTTGCATTTCTTTCACGATCAGTGATGTTGAGCATCTTTTCATATATCTATTGGCCATCTGTATGTGTTTTTGGAAAAATGCTTATTCAGGTCCTCTGCCAGTTTTTCAGTTGGATTGTTTTTTGGTATTGAGCTGTATGAGTTGTTTATAAATTTTGGATATTAAGTCCTTATTTTTTACATTTATACATATATACATTTAATTGGGATTAATTATAGTGTAATTAATTTAATAGAGTTAGGATACTGTAGGTCCTTGAATAACATCATTTCATTCAGTGTTGTTTCATTATGACATTGAGGACATGCCATAGGAACTTAATTCTTGTTTATATCAATTAGCCTATAGTAAAATTGGTTTCATTGCATGTTGTTTTGCCTAAAGTCACAGCACCTATCAACAACATTAAGTAAGGGCTTATTATATATATATACACATTTATTATGAGGAACTGGGTCACATGATTATAGAGGCTTCATGGTGGGCTGGTAATGTGGGAGACCCAGGGAGAGCCGATGTTCCAGTTCAGAGGCTGTCAGGCATTATGAGTCAATGTTGTAAACAAAGTCCAAAATGTATTACTGGTGAATATCTTCTCCCGATCTGAAGGTTGTCTTTTCATTTTGTTTATGGTTCCCTTTGCTGTGCAAAACTTTTTATTTTGATGTAATCCTCATTTTTTATTTGTTTTGTTTCCTTTGTTCAAGAGGATATCAGAAAAAATATTACTAAGAGCAATGTCAGAGACCTTACTGCCTATATTTTTTTCTAGGAGTGTTTTTGTTTCAGGTCTTACATTGAAGTCTTTAATCCATTTTGAGTTTATTCTCATATATTATGTAAGACAGTGATATAGTTTCATTTTCTTGAGTGCATGTGCCCAACACCCTTTATTGAATAGACTGTCTTTATCCCACTGTATATTCTTGCCTCCTTTGTCATAGATTAATCGGTCATTTAAGTGTGGGTTTATTTCTGGGCTCTCTATTCTATTCCATTGATCTATGTTTTATGACAGTATTATGCTGTTTTGATTACTATAGTCTTGTAGTATAGTTTGGTATCAGATAGCATAATACCACCAACTTTGTTCTTCTTTCTCCAGATTGCTGTGGCTATTCAGATTCTTTTATGGTTTCATATAATTTAGGATATTCTAAATTATAAATTTATTCTAGTTCTTTGAAAAAAAGCCATTGAGACCCAGAATTTGGTTGGAGTGCTGTACTGTAGTCTTGTTGTGTAGTCTGGTTGTGGGTTTGAATCCTGGTCAGGGCACATGTCTAAGCTGTGGGTTCAGTCCTGGTCATGGTGCATATGAGAGGCAGCGAGTCTGTGTTTCTCTCTCAAATAGATGTTTCTCTTCCTCTCTGTCTCCATCCATTCCTATCTCTCTAAAATCAATAAGCGTGTCCTCTGGTGAGGCTGAAAAAATGGCATTGGTATTTTTAAAATATATTTTATTGATTATGCTATTACAGATGTGCCATTTCTCCTGCTTCACTCCCCTCCATTCTGCACACCCTCTCCTACCCACATTCCCCCACTTTATTTCATGTCCATGTGTTATACTTATAAGTTCTTTGGCTTCTACCTTTCCCATACTATTTTTACCCTTCCCCTGTCTATTTTCTACCTACCATCTATGCTACTTATTCTCTGTACCTCTTCCCCCTCTTTCCCCCTCCTAATCCCCTGTTGATAATCCTCCATGTGATCTCCATTTCTGTGGTTCTGCTCTTGTTCTAGTTGTTTGCTGAGTTTGGTTTTGTTTTTGTTTTTGTTTTAGGTGTGGTTATTAATAATTGTGAGTTTTCTGTCATTTTACTGTACATGTTTTCTATCTTCTTTTTCTTAGATAAGTCCCTTTAACATTTTATATAATAAGAGCCTGGTGATGATGAACTCCTTTAACTTGACCTTATCTGGGAAGCACTTTATCTGCCCTTCCATTCTAAATGAAAGCTTTGCTGGATAGAGTAATCTCAGATGTAGGTCCTTGCCTTTCAGGACTTGGAATACTTCTTTCCAGCCACTTCTTGCCTGCAAGGTCTCTTTTGAGAAATCAGCTGACAGTCTGATGGGAACTCCTTTGTAGGTAACTGTCTCCTTTTCTCTTGCTGCTTCTAGGATTCGCCCCTTCATTTTAATCTTGGCTAATGTAATTATGATGTGCCTTGCTGTGTTTCTCCTTGGATCCAATTTCTTTGGGACTCTCTGAGCTTCCTGGACTTCCTAGAAGTCTATTTCCTTAGTCAGACTGGGGAAGTTCTCCTTCATTATCTGTTCAAATAAGTTTTCAATTTGTTGCTCTTCCTCTTCTCCTTCTGGCACCCCTATGATTCAGATGTTGGAACTTTTAAAGATGTCCTGGAGGTTTCTAAGCCTCTCCTCAGTTTTCTGAATTCTTCTTTCTTCATTCTGTTCTGATTGGATGCTTCTTTCTTCCTTCTGGTCCAAACTGTTTATCTGAGTCCCAGTTTCCTTCCCATCACTGTTAGTTCCATGTACATTTTCCTTTACTTGACTTAACACAGCCTTCATTTTTTTCATCTAATTTGCAATCAAATTCAACCAATTCTGTGAGCATCCTGATCACCAGTGCTTTGAACTGTGCATCTGATTGGTTGGCTATCTTTTCATCACTTAGTTATATCCTTTCTGGATCTTTGATCTGTTCTTTCGTTCAGGCCTTTTTTTTTGTCTTTACATGCCTGTTATGAAGTGAAGGGCAGATCCTTAGGTGTTCACCAGGGTGGGTGACCCATGTCCCTGGGTTGTGATGCTGTATGTGGGGCAGGGGTCTGAGAGGAAACAATGGCATCTGCTCTGCTCTCTGCTGCATTTCAGCCACTTCACTCCGCTTCCCACAAGCAAATTGGGCCCTTCTGATGCTGATTCCTGTGTGGGTGGGTTTGTGTATGTTCTAGGACCCTGTGGGTCTCTCCAACAAATTTGCCTATGGGGCCGGGAGTTCCCACTCCCACTTTGTTTTGCCTGGTTTATCTGCATGCAAATGTGGGACCGCCCTGTCCACCAGCTGCAGCCTTGCTGAGAGTCCTCTCCACTCTGGCTGCCCGTCTCTGCCCCTCCTACCAGTCTGGATGAAGATGTCTTCTTTAACTCCTTGGTTGTCAGACTTCCATACAGTTTGATTTTCTGTCAGTTGTGGTTGTTTTTTATTTTTAAGTTGTTGTTGTCTTTCTCTTGGTTGTGCAAGGAGGCACAGTGTGTCTACCTATGCCTACATCTTGGCCAGTAGTCTGCCACTGGTATTTTGATAGGGATTGCATTCAACCTATATATTACTTTGGACATTTTAATAATGTTAATTCTTGCTATCATGAGGATAATATATGCTGGAATTTATTTATATATTTTTTTTAATTATTGTTGTTCAGTTACAGTTGGCTAGCCTTTTGCCCCATTGCTCATTTGTTTGTTTTGTTAACTAGGTTCCACTTTTACATGAGGTCATATGGTTTTTGTCTGTCACCATCTGGCTTATTTCACTTAGCATAATGCTCTCCAGTTTCATCCATGCTGTTGCAAAAGGTAGTAGTTCCTTCATTCTTTCTGCTGCATAGTATTCTACTGTGCAAATGTAGCATAGTTTTTTGATCCTTTCATTTACTTATGGGCATCTTTCTGTAATGTCTTACAATTTTTTGAGTACAGATCTTTTACCATTTTGGTTAAACGTATTACTATGCATTTTGTTCATATTTTTAATGCAATGGTAAACAGAATTGATTTCTCTTTCAGATAGATTATGTTTAGTGTATAAAAATGCAACCAATTTCTTAATAGTAATTTTGTATCCTGCTATATTACTGAATTCATTTACAGTCCTAGTAGATTTTTAGTGGAATCTCTAGGGTTCTTTCTATATATTATTCATGTATAGGGACCTACAGCTAAGACTGCTCTACCCAGGCTATCATTTAGAATTGAAGGGCAAATAAAGAGCTTATTAGAGAAGAAAAAACTGAAAGAGTTCTTCATTACCAAACCATTATTATATGAAATGTTAAAGGGGATTATTTAAGAAAAAGAAGAAGATCAAAAGTATGAACAATAAAATGGCAATAAACACATACCTATTGATAATTGAATCTAAAAACCATCCCTGCCTGATGTGGCTCAGTGGATTGAGCACCGGCTTCTGAACCAGAAAGTTGCTGCTTTGAGTCTCAGTCAAGGCACATGCCTGGGTTGTGGGCCAGGTCCCCAGTTGGGGGTGCAAGAGACAACTGATTGATGTATCTCTCACACATCAGTGTTTCTTTCCCTCTCTTTGTCCTTTCCCCTCTCTCTAAAAATAAATAAATAAATCTTAAAAAAATTGAATCTGAAACTAAACAAAGCAAACAAGAAGAATAGAGACAAATCATGGATATGAAGAGCATTTGATGGTTGTCATATGGGAGGGGGCGTATGGGAGAATTCGTGAAGAGGTGAGGGGATTAAGAAGTACCAAAATGTAGCTCTAGAATAACCATGGGGATGTAAAGTACAATATAAGAAATATAACCAAAGAACTTATATGCATGACCCATGGGGTATTTCCTGAGAGAGTGGGGGGTCCTGGGTGAAGGGAGGCAGAGGGGGAAAAATTGTGACAACTGTAATAGCATAATCAATAAAATATAATTTAAAAAAAAGCATGCCATTTCAGTACCTGCTCACTAGGGGGTGCAGCCTCCCACCACAAACAAAAACACATTTCCTGCTGAAATGTAGGCTATGATTTGTCATTTTACTGTGCCTTCAACATTTCTTCATGTTAAGTATCAAGAACTTTATTTAGGCAACACTGTAGAGATGAACTCATCTCCAGGCTTAGTGACTGTGGTACTTTTAGTGCTTGGTAAGTAACATGCCTCTTAAAACATAGATTCTTCTTCTGTCAGCTAACTACTTCTTTAATTATTATTATATTTTAAGAGCTTTTTATGCCCAAGGGAAGAAAACATAGATCTCTCTAATTTTTCTCTAGGACGATCCTGTGGAGACTCAGTGACCCAGACAAAAGGCCAAGTCACCCTCTCAAAAGAGGACTCCCTGACCATGAACTGCTCCTATGAAGCCACAGGTTACCCTGCTCTCATGTGGTATGTTCAGTATCCTGGAGAAGGTCCAATGCTCCTTCTGAAAGCTGAAACGGCCAATAAGAAGGGACTCAACAAAGGTTTTGAAGCCACATACCGTCAACAACCAAATTCCTTCAACTTGGAGAAAAACTCAGTGGACGAGTCAGATTCAGCAGTATACTACTGTGCTCTGAGTGACACAGTGACAGAAACTTCAGGGGAAGCTGAGCATAAACTTTGTGCAGAACAAGGGACATGGCTGCTGAGTCCTCTAGTGAATTTTATTATTTAATATCAAATACACAGTACCTCTTAACATAAAAATTTCTGATCTTTTACATGTAATAATACATTTGTTAGGATAATCAGATCTCCATACATAATTATCTATGGGAGTATCTAAGACAAGGAATGCTTTTATTTAATAAATAATTCACTAAAACATGGGTATAAAAAAGATAAATTGTTAACATATTTAAGATATTTTGTATGTATTGATATGAGTCCAAATTTCTTTTTGTGATATATTTCATATAATAAGATATTAAAATTGGCATTTCTAGTGAATAAATGTGAAGTTTATGAAGATAGCTAATGCCTCCCTCAATTAAATTTTCCACTAATTACTTGTGCACAGAATAATTATATGCAATTTTTAAGATTAAAGTTTTCTACCTTCTCTTAATGTGTTTTTAGAGGGTTTAGAAATGTGCTTTTATAAATAGTTTTTAAAAGTCCCAAGTGGCAAAAGAATGGAGGTTGAGGGAACACTGAAAAAAATGTAAAAGCTGTTATTAACATTTGGCTTTTTTATTCTCTGTTGTGTCAAGATATAGAATTTTCTTAGTTTTATCCTTTTCTGTAAATCTTAATTTCCACATAATGTTTCATCTGTATCATTTTTCTTTTCTTTTTTCTATCTAATTATTAGTTTAAAAATAGTTTTATTATTCAATTATAGTTGATATTCAATATTATAATAGTGTCAGGTGTATAGCACAGTGGACAAACATTTCTATAACTAAAAATGTGATTCCCCCTATAAGTCTAGTGCCCACCTGGCACCACACATAGTATTCCAATATTATCAGCTATATTCTCTATGCTGTACTTCACATTTCTGTGACAACTTTGTAATTGTTAATTTGTATTTCTTAATCTCTTCACCTTTTTTACTCATCCCCCCAACCACCCTCCCATCAGTTTATTATCTGTATCTGTGAGTTGGTTTCTATTTTGTTTTGTCCATTTTGTTTTTTAGATTCCACCTATAAGTGAAATCGTATGTATTTGTCTTGCTCTCTGACTTATTTCATGTACCACAATACTCTCTATGTCTATACTTGTTGAATATTAATTCTTTGAATCTGTTTTTTTTTCTTTGATCTCACCTATGTAGGAGTTAACTTAGTTCACTAACTTGGTGTTTCTCATGGAGTCTTCATTGGCTGTCTTCAGCAGAATTAGTCTTCCTTTGGGATATCTCTTTGGTGTCTTTGGTGGGTGTGGTGGGGGAGGGGGAGACTCCAGTCTTTGCACAAAGGGGAAGAATCCCTTCCTATCTTCTCAGATTTCTAGGTTATTTTCTTTTAGGTTTGTCTCTTAAACAATATATAGCAAGATTTTAAAATTTTGATTCAATCAAATAATCTCTTTCTATATATTTTTGATTTCTGACATATTTGGACTCCTTGCTAATATTTCTAATATTTTGGTTTTGTGTTACATGCTCTTCTTTTTTTTCTTTTGTAGTCTCTGTTCTGTTGCATTTCTTCCTGTAGATTTAGAAAATGTAAAGTGTCTCTGTTTTTAAACAAGCATCCTTAAATTGTGTGTGTGTGTTATTCTATAACAGTTCCAGCCTACTACACTCCACACTTGTCCTTGGGTTACTTTTTCTCTTGCTGATTCACTGTTTTAGAATGACCTCAGTGTTTGCTTGAACAAACTACAAAACAGCTATATATGAGAACAGTAATTTCAAATTGGCTCATAAAGTACAGTTCTAGTCTGCATTAGGGAGAATAAAATAGAAATTCATTTTACACAATAATCAGAACATGAATTCACTCCATCCTCCCTCAGAGTGTTTGTTCCTGATCTTCCCTCTGCTTGGAGTGATTTTCACCTACTGTCCTGAGGGCTTGTTCCTCCGCTTCATCCTAGTCTCTGCTCCTAGAGAAACATGTGTGCGTGTGAATAATGCAGTAGAAGGACTTATGTGTGTTAACATAATAAGCCCCACTAGACTTATTCAGTTAGTAGAGCAAGTCACAGAAAGGTATACTTGATATGTATCATTTTCTATTATGACTAGAAAACTTGTAAATAAAATACTATATATTTTCTCTTGAATTATATATTTGGTATATGTTTGTTAATGTATATTAAAACATCTGGAAGGATCAACTCCAAATTGATCAGGATGAAGAAAGATTTAGGGTAATAAGTGAAGGAGGAGTGAGAATTGGGAGTGGTTTGAAAGGAAATTTTAGTCTATATCTAATGTTTTAATACTTTTAATAATTCATATATTCATGAATTTTTCCTATTGTTAAAATAAGTAAAAAGTCATAAGCCATTGTAAAAGTTTATCAGTATTCTCTATTCTTCTCAAGAAGAAAGGGGGAAAGGAGAAAATTACCACCTTTTTCATAGGATTTTTGTTCAACCACCTTGAATGTAAGTAGTGTTTCTTCCTCTAGGATCACACAAACTTTTCATTTTCAGTAATCTTATGATTCTACTCTTTGACTGCATTGCAGTTATGTACACTTTGTCTCACCAAGTAGCCCGTAAATTAGTATGTTATCCTCTTTTACATATTCTTAAGACCTAGTGAATTGTCCCAACTACACTGAACTACACTAAAATATCATTAAATGTTTATGGATTCATTTTGAAATCAAGTAAATATCCTAAGATAAGATTTACCAAATAATTTAAGATAATAATTTTAATCAAATGATATTTTAAAAGTAGTATTAAGTTCATTTCTAAACCTCATTCAATCGAGGCAGTTATGTGTTTCTGACTATCTGCATTTCCTTCATCAGAAAACATGCAGTGAATATGGCTGGGGTTGTGTGACAGCTGAAGTTAGTAGGTCTAAGTCCTCTTTATTGATGGTTTCAGTCCACTAGAGAACAGTGTAGGACTTACATTAATGACATTTGTCTTGTGGCTCTGGAAGGTTGAAGACTTAAAACAGGAGAGAGCAGTGAGCATGTGAGCCAGTTAAATTAAAGACATCAAAGATGAGGAGAGGGCTAACAGTGTCTGTGTAATGTTCATCTCAGTTTTTCAGCTCTGTCACTCAATGTAAACTTCAAAAAGCTGAAGCCCAGAATCCATAAATCCATTGTGGGAATGATTCTCTGAGCAGATGCCCAGGAAAAAGAATGTTACTGGTCATTGTCAGCATGAAAGCTCAACAGCAAACATCTTTATGACTTGTTTTCAATTTTTAAATTATTACTAAAAAACCCCTAAACCCGATGACCTAGAAATTATTCCAATTCCCCAGTTATTTTAGTTTCTTATATATGTCTCTGAAAGTAGAAGTAACAAGAATGAAGAGAAGAAAGAAAAAAAATAAGGAACAATAATAGCAGTATAGGGAGAAAACAATAGTTAATTTGACTAGCTGAGTGTGGTTTGATCAGAATCAACTATGTGGGTTAGCAGTGTACCCAAGAGATGGACAGGAGAAAGGGAGAGGTGGAAAATAAGTCAGAGTGAACATTATACACAAATTCTACTTTACGTCAAGCTAATTTTGTTGGAATCATTTTCTGTGCAGGTAGTGACTGTATGTATTGGCTTGTAAAACTCTACTGATTTGAAAAAATGGATTAAACTTCTGCAATATACATTACATGCTATCAGCTTTCCTTTATCAAAATTTTCATATAACTGAATTTTCAAATTCTTTGTTAAACTATGCAATTTTGAAATGGGTCACTCTTTTGAGAATTCTTCAAGGTTCTACATCACCCATTGCAACACTGATAATCTAGAAACAACATTCACCCTTCCTCATAAACTGTTGCACAAGCTCTCTTATATAATGTGTATTAAGAAAAATTATCATTTAAAAAATGGGTAAAGGACTTGAACAGACACTTCTCCAAGTGGACATACAGAGGGCCCAGAGACATACGAAAATATGCTCAGCATCACTAGCTATCAGAGATGCAAATTCAAACCACAATGAGATACTACTTCTCACTGGTCAGAATGGCCATCATAAAAAAATCAACAAACAACAATTGCTAGCAAGGTTGTGGATAAAAGGGAACTCTAGTGCATTGTTGGTGGGAATGCAGTCTGGTGCAGTCAGTGTGGAAAAGAGTTTGGAATTTCCTCAGAACACTAAAAATGGAATTTCTATTTGACCTGGCAATTCCACTGCTGGGAGTTTACCCTAAGGATCCTGAAACACCAATTTAAAAGAACCTATGCACCCCAATGTTCATAGCAGCACAATTTATAATAGCCAAGTGCTGGAAGCAATCTAGGTGCCCATCAGTAAATGAATGGATCAAAAAGCTATGGTACATTTTTACAATGAAATACTATTCCACTGAAAGAAAGATGGAGCTCTTACCCTTCCTGACAGCATGGATGGAACTGGAGAGCATTAATGCTTAGTGAAGTAAGCCAGGTGGTGAAAGACAAATACCATATGATCTGGCTTATAAGTGGGCCCTAAATCAAAAAAACAAATAAGCAAGCAAAATATAAACAGAGATGTTGAAATAAAGAACAAACTGACAGTAACCAGACAGGAGAGGGGAGAGGAATAATGGGGGAAAAGAGGGAAAGGGTCATAAAGGAACATATATGAAGGACACATAGACAAAGGCAAAGGGGGCAGGTTCAAGAGTGGGTAGTGGAATGGGTGTTGTGAGGTGGGGGGGTGGGGCAAAAATGGAGAAAATTATACTAGAACAACAATAAAAAAAAGAATATAGTCAATAATATTGTAGTGCCTTTGTTTGGTATTAGAGGGGTACAAGATTATTCAGGATGATTACTGAATAAATTAAATAAATGTCTAATCATGAGGTTGTCCTTAAAACTAATATATTTGTATGCCAGCTATAATTTTAAAATAAACTTAAAAATAATGATATTAAAAAAGAGAAAAATCACCAACTTATGACTTAATATATTGGGAATATTAATCACTACAGTCTTGAATTGTTTGTATATACACTTTCAGAGAGATGACTGTGCTGTTTCACTGTGCCACTGTGGGTGCAGTTTGATGTTCAGATGAATAAGAGAGCTCAGAGGTGATTGGTGTTCAGTGAGTGTGGTGTGCTGGAGCATACTGACTGAAGGAAGAAACTCGGCTTGGGTCCAGGACTCTACAACTTCCAGTGCAGGGGCAGAAGCAGCACAGTGGCTGTGCAGGAAGTCATGAAGAGACACCTGGGAGCTCTACTGTGGCTTCTGTGGGTCCAGGTTTGCTGTGAGTTGGGGGCTTCCCAGATGGAGAGTGGGGAGTATCCACAACTGACAGTGAGAGAGGGAAGGGAGCCCTGACACAGAGCTCCTAGAGAGCCCCACTTGGGTGTTTCTTGGGATATTTTACAAGTCTAGAAGTTGCATCATTTCTCTCAGTGATAATATCTGTGCTTTTCTCTTTCCAAGCAGGGGTGAGAGGGCTGAAGGTGGGGCAGAGTCCTCCAGCCCTGAGCCTCCAGGAGGGAACCAACTCTACTCTGAGATGCGATTTTTCAACCACAGTGTACCGAGTGCAGTGGTTCCGACAGAATCCTGGTGGTGGACTCATAAATTTATTTGAGTTGACTTCAGAGTCAAAGCAGGTTGGAAGGTTAAGCTCCTCACTAAAATCTAAGGATGTGTATAGTACACTGCACATCACAACCTCCCAGCTGGAAGACTCAGCCTCTTACTTCTGTGCAGCAGAGGCACAGTGCTCCCAGGTGACCTGCAGCCTGCACTCAAACTGCAGCTGGGCCTGAAGCTCCACCCCTTCCACAGGGCAGGCATATCAAGCCCATATTAGCCTTGCACATCTTTGGGTTTTCAAATTTATGTTCCAAAACATATTTTTGTCTTAAAAATAGACTCTTCAGCACTGTTATCTCACTTATTTTGCCTTATTTCTTCCCTGAAATCAACTTACAGGTAGAAAGCTCTAATAGAAAACAATTAAAACAACTGATAAAAGTGCTAACATGTAATTTCCTTTAAAACATATCCCCTTGCAAATTATACATATATGGCATGTAAATTATTCTCCTGGAAAAGTTTTGGAAAAATGTAGGGTGGTCAACACATAAAAGGAGATGACTCATTTTTTTTCAGGTAACTGCAAGTGGTTATAATTCCAAGGAAAAGGAAGAGAGTCTATATAATAGTTTTTAATGTTTGTATTAGGATTATTCATTCCTGGATATAACAAATATAATAAAAATAACTTTATTGAGTTGTAGGCACTTAGCTTTTTATATACATTATTTATTCAGTGCAGGTAACACCCTGTAAATAGATACTCTCTCATTTTATGCATGGATAAAGTAAGAATTATTGAGTATAAGTGACTTGCTTAAATTAACATTATTAATAAATTGGTGCAGTTGGGGTGACATGAGAGCTTATATTTTGAGCTATGTGATATAGAAATCTTTAAAATCATCTAAATCAAATGATTCCTGTCAATAAATTTGTACAATGTGCTTATACACATCATTAACAAAATATCAATTCAGGTCATTTAAAAATTAAATTTATTGAGGTGATATTGGTTAATAACATCATCTAAGTTTCAGGTGTACAACTTTATAATATATCACCTGTATATTACATTGTATGCCCACCTCCAAAAGTCTAGTGTCCCTTAGTCACCCTTAAATTAGTACCCTGTTTACATTCTTTAATCTCCTCTGAACCCCATTTCCCTCTGGTCACTGCTATATTTTGTATATTTCTGTGAGTTTTTTGTTAGTTCACTTCTTGTTTTCTGTTTTATGTCCTACATAGGAGTGAAGTTGTGTGATTTTTGTCCTTTTCTGTCTGACTCATTTCATTTAGCATGATACTCTCAAGAAGCATCCACATCTAGAGAAATGCCTGTATTTCACCCTTTCTTATGACTGAATAGTATTCCATTGTATATAGGTACCAAAATTTTTTATTAATCATCCATTGAATAAACTAAGGTTTTTTGCCATGTCTTGGCAATTGTGAATAATGCGGAGTTGATCTTAGGTGTACGTGTATCTTTATGTTCAGTGTTTGCAAATTTTTTAGATATATACCCAGATGATGGGTTGCTGGATCATATGGTAGCTCTATTCTAATTCTCTGAGGAACATCCATAAAGTATTTCCATAGAGGCTTCATCAATGTACCCTCCTGCCAGCAGTGTATGAGGATTACATTCAGGGCTTTCCTAGATTGCACCTTGCATGGAAGAGCTCTTGAGAATTTTCATTCTGTTCCATTAAATACTATTGCTCTTCCTTGCATCTTGAGTGAATTTGTTACTCATGATATTGTAACATACTTGCTTTGGGAAAAGGGATCAGAAAGCTTCCAGGACTACCTTGAAAACACCCTTATCTGTTATAGCCAGAGGGAAAGACTTCTGGCCACCAAACCTGAAGTTTAAACTTGCATGTGGAACAAGCATGTGAATTCTAAGCTGCACTGGTTTTACTATAATATAAGGACACTGATAGGAGGATAGAATCCTAAAAAGTAAGATGAAAACAGATGGAGAGACTCCAGTGAAGATGGGATCAGATCCAGCTTCCTGGGCCTGTGACCTGTGCAGTTTCAGAAGGAATCCTGGTCTTAGTTTAATATTCTATTATCACTTTCTTGAAATTCTTAACAATTTTCTCTCTGTACTTATGTTGTATAAGGGAAGTCCCATAAATGGATAGAAGATGTGTGTGAGCCTTGCCGATACATGGGGCAGCAGGACAAAGGAGAGAAGCATATGCAGGCTCAGGGTCATGGTCACAGCATGGAGTGTGTGAGCCAAGCAGGAGTCAGGACTACCTGTTGTGCCAGTGCATGCTTTCATTCTCTGGGGCTTAGACATGCAGCAAAGGGGAGTAGTGAACCTTCTTAGTCAACTGTTACAAAATGGAAGTATACGTATGGGATATTGCAATAAGGCAGTTTGACAGTTTTTTACACAACTACACATACTCTTACCATATAATCCAGTAACGGTGTTCCTGGGATTTTACCCAAAGGAACTGAAAAGTTGTGTCCACACAAAAACTTGCCCACAGATGTTTATAGCAACTTTATTCTAAGTTGTCAAAACTTGGAAGCTTCCAAAATGTCCATCAGTAGGTGGATGGATAAATGGTGTTCTATCCAAACAATGTGGTAATATTTAGTACTAAAAAGAAGTGAACTGTCAAGCCATGAAAAGAAACAAGTTAAATGTATATTTCTAAATAAAGAAGCCAGTCTGAAAATGCCACCTGCTGTATGATTCCAACCATATGACAATATGGAAAGACAAAAATATGGAGAGAGAAAAAGACCAGTCATTGCCTGGGGTTGAGGGGAGTGGAAGGGATGACTAAGAAGAGCACAGAGAATTTGTAGGTCATTGAAATTAGTCTTGATGACACTATCTATAATGATGGATACAGGCCATTATACATTTGTGTAAACCCATAGAATGTACAACACAGAGAGTAAATCCTACAGTTCAGTGGGAATGTGGGTGATCCATGTAGGTTTATCAGGGGTAAAAAATATACCAGTCTTGTGGGGAAGTTCATAATGGAGGAGGCTGTGTGTATGTGGGGGCAGGAGGTACCTTGGAAATCTCTGTACCTTTTTGTAATTTTTCTGTGACCTTAAAATGATTGAAAAAATATAGTTTTCAATCATTAAACTCATACTTACACGAAACTAATTTTCATGAAGGGTTAATGCATTTTAGAATTGCATTTCCACTAAAAATATTACCTAATGACCCTCTTTTTTTACTTAGTTTATTCTTAAATTGAATTTGGGGGTTGCCCTGGTCAATAAAATTATATAAGTTTCAAAAGTACAATTCTATAATATGAGGGGGGACCCAAATAAACATGGACTTATTTTCTGGAGGGCAGGGCCCTTGTAGTACAGGCTGGCTCTGCTAAGTGTGTGCTCTAGGAACCCATCTGTGTGAGTGTACAAGTTCGCCTTGTTGTGAGAGGCTGCATTTGGCTTCAGTGAATTGTTTTTGAAGACTCTTTCATTGCATTTGTCCATTTTATGGTGAGTGGTTTCTGAATGCACCTGCCCACATTGCACTGAATGTTTAGCAGTTTTTGACAAAAACTGGCCTGACCCCCATGCCTCACCCTCCCTATTCACCAGATCTTACCCTGAACAACTTTTTTTGTTCCCCCAGATGAAAAAGCCTTCAAAGGGAAATGTTTTGCCATTGCATTAAGAGGTGAAACAAAAAAATGGCAGAAGCACTTAAAGACGTTAAAATTAAAATGAGTTAAAAAACTTGTGCAGTGGAAAGAAACATCTTGATAGGATATTGCATCAAATGGCGATTACTTTGAAGTTTACTAAAGTTTCAACAGGTAAGAATAAATACACAACTGTTTTATAAATAACTTCTGTTTATTTGGGTTTCCCCATGTTCATCTGTTCATTGCATTTTGCTTTCACCATCCAAAGTTTAGTCTTCTTCTGTCACCATTTACCCCCTGTTTACCCTTTACCACTCGCTCCCACAATCACCATGCTGTTGTCTGTGTTCATGAATTTTTTTTCTCCTAATCCATTACCTGTTTCACCACAAGCTCACCACCCCTCTGACGGCTGTCAGTCAGTTCCTTGTATCTATGAATCTGTTTCTATTTGGTTTGATTATTGTATTAACTAGATACCACTAATTAACAGTAGGTTTGTCTGTGCTGTTAGAAACATGAGATTTCCTTTTTCTTACAATGAATAGTATTCCACTGTGTAAATGTAGCATAGCTTTTGTGTCCATTCATCTACCGAAGGGCACTAGGACCACTTCCAAATCTTGGTTATTATAAATAACACAGCAGTAAACATGGGATGCATATATTCTTTTGAATCACTTTTTGGGTTGTTTGGATGCATTCCCAGATTGAAATTGCTGGGTCATAAGGCAGTCCCATTTTAAATTTTTTTTTTATGGAAATTCCATACTCTTTTCCACAGTGGCTGCACCAATCTGCTTTCCTGCCAATGGTGCAGGAGGGTTCCCCTTCTTCCACATCCTCACTAATACTTGTCATTTGTGGGTTTATTGATGGTAGCCAGTCTGACAGCTGTGAGAACATAAGTGTACTACAAATAAACATAGGTAGTAAAATCTGGGACATTTCTCACAGGAATATATATTTTTTCTGATCTATCTAATCAAGCAAGAGACAGAAAACAAATGGGGCTCCATCAAACTAAGAAGTATTTGCACAGAAAAAGAAACCATCAACAAAATGAAAAGACAACTCACTGAATGAGAGGACATATTTGCCAATGATATGTCTGATAAGGAGTTAATATCTAAAATTTATGAAGAACTCAAACAACTCACACCAAAGAAACAAACAATCCCATTAAATATTGAACAAAGGACCTGAATTGACACTTCTCCAAAGTGATCATACAGATGGCCAGCGGACATATGAAAAGAAGCTCAACCTCACTAATCATCCAGGAAATGCAAATTAAAACCACAGAGAGATATCCCTCCTTTTTTGAGTAAGAGATCCTGATTTTTTATTTTGCACTGGATCTCAAAAATAATATAGGCAGACCTGGCTGAAAATTTTGAACCCCACACTAAGTGCAAGAAGAAATGACAGATAGCCTGATGCAATTAAGTTATTTTATAAAGTGTCTCTTGATTTGCATATTAATAAGTTCATTCTTCTTTTATAGGTTATCCCATTTTTGGAGAATTTTTAATTTTTATTTTTTCTTACACATTCTATATGACTTATAGAATGTAAGAAATATATATATTTAAGAAATGTGTCCAGAAGAACATCTTGCTTACCCAGGAAGAGCCATTGAACCACTTTCATCTTCCTATGATAATATTTACACTCAGTGGTAAAGTCCTATTTTACTGGAGATGCCTCCTAGATCCATCACTGATCTTATAGGAAAAATGAAAATAGAAATAGAAAGTTACCTTGAGGACCCTGTCTCTGCCACTGAAGAGGCCCTAGGGTTGGGTAGGGGAAACCTCAGACCCACTAGATTGCATGTGGATGTAAAAATGGTTGAGGGATTCCATGATGCAACACAATTTCTCAACACTCACACACCACTCTACATTGTGTACAACCCATCCTCAATTAATACTCATTTGCTAAATAGCATGAAAATAATTTCAGAGCTTCAAGAGCCCTTAAATATCTGCTAGTCCAACCTTATTTTACAAAGATAGAAACTAAATCCAAGATTTCAGTATAAAATAATTAGATAACAAATCAGCTGGGAGTAAGAAAAAAACTGGACTTCCTCATTACTCTTAAGCAATATTTCCTCTGCTTCTTTCTTGAAGGATCATATTTCTAAGCAAAGAGAAACTTACAATGCAAGTGCAACCACTTAGGTCTCACAATTTGGGCCTGGGACACCATGGTCAACCACTTGATCCCTGGAGTCCAGATTTCTATTTTGTGTAATAGTTTTACATCTTGAGCAGGAGAAAAGACTCAGGCTGAGCCACTTATTCCACCAGCCAACCAGTCCATTACTCACTGGTTTCTGTAAGAGGAAGCCAAGGGTGATGGTGCCATTCTGAACACACAGATGCATTTCTGTGGATTTTCCTGAAAGTAGCTAATATGTTCATTTTCCCAGGTGGACATTCCTTGAGTGCAAGATATGAGTATAATGAGCATAACTCACATATTGTCAGCAAAAATGATAACTGGAATGATAATTTGAAGATTCACACAGCTGGCAGCCCCTGAAGAGGCCAGATAAATATTTTCAGGCCACCATTTTGATGGCAGGTGGCACACTATTTTATGAATGAATCATATAGCTGACAATTTTGTCCAAGGCACAGCTTTATTTGTGCTGGAGTTATTAAGTGAAACATTGGTTTTTATATGATACACATGTCATATATATCAAAAGTGTAAACATTTAATTAAGTATCTGTCTTCAAAAAGATGGAAATGTGCCCAAAGAAAGTTTTCAGAAGGTCTTATCTGACAGGGAGTGGAAGACTCTCAAACCAGAACTTTGATCAAAAAATATTCTGTCCAACATGGAGGCATAGCTAGAAATGCTTCACTTCCTCACACAACCAAAAGAAGAATAACAACCAATTTAAAAACAATAAACAGCCACAACTGCCAGAATAGCAAGCTGCATGGAACTGTGACAAGTAAAGAGTTAAAGGAACATTCGTCCAGACTGGTGGGTAGGGGCAGAGAGGGGCAGTCAGGTGGGTGGAAACGACCTGCAATAAGATGGCACACTGTGTGGGTGTGGAGGGGTTGGCTGAATAGGAAACTAAAAACTGAAAACCTCTAGTGGTAAAATACTGTGGTGGCTGTGAAAGCAGGAGAAACTCCCAGTCCCACAGGAGAGTTCATTGGAAAGTGGGCCTAGAGCAGAGCAAGCAAGCAGCATTGTTCCCTCTCTGCCCTGTCCCCGACAGACAGCACCAAGACACAGCCAAGAGGGTTCCCCCACCCTGGTGAATACCTCAGGCCCTGCTCCTTACAACTTAACAGGTGCTTTGAGACAAAGAAATATGGCCCAAATGAAAGAACAGATGAAAACTCCAGAAAAATAACTAAGCAAAGAGGAGATAGACAGCCTATCTGATATAGAGTTCAAAACACTGGTAATAAGGATGCTCACAGAATTGATAGAGCTCAATTGCAAAATGAAGGAAGAAATGAAGGCTATGCTAAATGAAATAAAGGAAAATGTACAGGGAAACAATGACGTGAAGGAAACCAGGACTCACATGAATGAGTGGAACAAAGGAAAGAAATAAATATACAATGAGAACAGAATGAAGAAACAAGAATTCAGAAATATGAGGAGAGGCTTAGGAACCTTTGGAACAACTTTAAGCACTTGAACATCTAAATCATAGAAGTGCCAGAAGGAGAGGAGGAAAAGCAAGTAATTGAAAACTCATTTGAACAGGTGATGAAGGAGGGAAAGGAAATAGACTTCCAAGAGTCCAGGAAGCTCAGAGAATCCCAAAGAAATTGGACCCAACGAGGAACACACCAATGTACATCATCATTAAGTTACCTAAGAATAAAGATAAGGAGAGCATCTTAAAAGCAGCAAGAGAAAAGTAGACAGTTACCTACAAAGGAGGTCCCATAAGACTATCAGCTGATTTCTCAAAAGAAAATTTGAAGGCAAGAAGGGGCTGGAAAATTAAAAAATGGGCAAAGGACTTGAACAGACACTTCTCCAAGGAGGACATACAGAGGATCCAAAGACACATGAAAAGATGCTCAATATTGCTAGCTATCAGAGAGATGCAAAATAAAAACCACAATGAGATACCACTTCACACCAGACAGAATGGCCATCATAAACAAAGCAACAAACAACAAGTGTTGGAGAGGTTGTGGAGAAAAGGGGGACCCTAGTGCACTGTTGGTGGAATTGCAGACTGGCACAACCACTATGGAAAACAGTATGGAACTTCCTCAGTACACTAAAAATGGATCTGCCTTTTGACCCAGCAATTCCACTGCTGGGATTATATTCTAAGAACCCCGAAACACCAATCCAAAAGAACCCATGCACCCCAATGTTCATAGCAGCACAATTTACAATAGCCAAGTGTTGGAAGCAACCTAGATGTCCATCAGTAAAGGAATGGATCAAAAAACTATGGTATATTTACACAATGGAATTCTATGCAGCAGAAAGAAAGAAGGAACTCCTACCCTTTGCAACAGCATGGATGCAACTGGAAAGCCTTATGCTAAGTGAAATAAGCCAGGCGTTGAAAGACAAATACTATATGATCTCACCTTTAACAGGAACCTAAGCAACAAAACAAAGAAACAAGCAAAATATAGCCAAAGACACTGAAATAGAGAACAGTCTGACAATGTTCAGAGGGGAGAGGAGAGGGAATTTCAGGGTAATTTCAGGGGAAAAGGGGAAGGGTTTACAGGAAGAAGTATAAAGGACACATGGATAAAAACTGGGGGTGGGCAGAAATGGGAGGGAGGAGAAGAGGGTTGGGTGCGTGGGTTGGCATGGGAGTAAAAGACAGAAAATTGTACTGCAACAACAATTAAAATAAAACAAGTTAAAAAATAAAAATAAAAAATAAAATTAATGTAACTACTAAAAATATAAAAAAAATAAATCTGCTGTAAACAAACAAACAAACAAACAAACAAACAAAAGAAGGGGCTGGAAAGAAGTATTCTAAGTCATGAAAGGCAAGAGCCTACATCCAAGATTATTCTGTCCAGGAAAGCTTTCATTTAGAATAGAAGGGCAGATAAAGTGCTTCCCAGATAAGATCAAGTTAAAGGAGTTCATCATTATGAACCTCTTATTATATGAAATGTTAAAGTAACTTATCTAAGAAATAAAAGAAGATCTAAAACTATGAACAATAAAATGACAACAAACTCCTAACTATCAACAACTGAACCTAAAAAATAAAAACAAAAAAGCGAACAACTAGAATGGGAACAGAGTCACAGAAATGAAGATGATGTGGAGGATTATAAATGAGGTAAGGGGAGAATGGGGGTGAAAAAATCACAGGGAATAAGAAGCATAATTGGTAGGCATAAAATAGACAGGAGAAGGTTAAGAATAGTATAAGAAATAGAGAAACCAAAGAATTTACATGTAAAACTCAAGGACCCTAACTAAGGTGGGGAATGCTGGAGGGTGGGGCAGTGCAGGGTGGAGGAGAATAAAGGAAAAAAAAACTGGGACAACTGTAATAGCATAATCAATAAAATAATATTTTTTAGGCTGGGATGGGAGTAAAAGGCAGAAAACTACTTGAACAATGATTAAAATAAAATTTATATATATATATATATTTTAAAAAACCCAGAAGTTTTACATACTAAAAAAAACCATTTTATAGATATACATATATTTATATACTGAGTTGATATTCTTCACCATAGCTGTCCTTAAATCTTTAAAAGTGTGAGATTTGAGAGATCAGATTTATTCTTTGTAATTCTAGAGGAGCAGAGAGTTCAAATCACAGGAATGGAGCTTCCACCTCTGGAAATGAGGTAGTCTTGGTTTCCCAGGAACCATTTCTCATGATCAATTTCTTAGGGTCAGTTCCTGCTTGTACTATTCTCTGAGCAAACACAGGAAATATTTAGGCATGCTTAGATTTATTCTTCTATAGGTGATCAAAAAATCAAGAAATTAAAGTGATTGAGAAAGGGTTATTGGTAGAGAAAGACAACTCTGGAAACTCACAGGTCTGAAAGACTTTATCAATGTCTTGAGGAAAGAACATTGTAGTGGAGTTTGGGAGAAAAGTGACAGATTATGGGATCTGAGACAGCAATGGCCAGGGAGGCAGGAATTCATTCTGGGAGAGTTGGCACATACTGTAGAAAAAGTTCTACTGACAATATGAATCAGTAATTGTGTTTTAGGGCCTACCATCTATCTTGAGGAGAAAATGAAACCACCTCAAGAATAAACTTATATGTGGTTTTATTTCTGAATCTGTAGCCTGATGTTTTCTCAGGAACTGTACTTGTTCAATACTTTGAGGAATATAAGACACAGCATTAGAAAAGATTTCTTAGAGTATGTCAGATTTCTCATAGCAATTCAGCCCAACCCGTGAGTCAAATAGTTTTCTATGGTTGAAATACTAATAGCTCATGGAAGCTATCCCCATGCTCCCTTACCATGGAGAGTTGGTTCTTTACTTTTGATCACAGTCAAGCCTAGGAAATATTCCTAATTTCCACTTTGGTGACATCCATTCTCTGGGAATAGCCAGGTCACAGGCAAGAGCAGCTTACAGGAGCAGGGTTTGACACAGGTGTTTTCAATATCCAATAGTCTTCTCCTCATACTCTGATCTTTTACTTACATATTATTTTAAGAAAGAGCCTTTGTTCATAACAGACAAGTAAGGTTTAATTGAAAAGAAAAGATTTTACCTTATTTTTTATTTAAAAAATTTTCATCTACAGTTTTCACTTGATAGTATTTTGTATTAGTTTCAGAAGTACAGCAAAGTGGTTAGACATCATGTACTTTACATAATGGTCTCCATGCTTCTTCAACTACCCACCTGACCCCATATGTAGCTCTTATGATATATTGACTATATTCTCCATGCTGTAATCTACATCTCTGTGACTTTTCTTTTTTAAAGAAGATTGGGGAGGGAGAAAGAGAGGAAGAGAAACATTGATGTGTGAAAGTTAAATCAGTCAGTTGCCTCTTGCACTGCACCTCCACCCAAACAGGGAACCTGGCCCACAACACAGGCATGTGCCCTGACTTGGACTCAAGCCAGCAACCTTCTTGTTCACAGGCTGGGGCTCAACCCACTGAGCCACACCAACCAAGGCTAGATTTTCACATAAGTGAAATCACATAGTGTTTGTTCTTTCTTTGTGTAACTTATTTTACTTAGCATAATGCCTTCTAGGTCCACCCATGCTGTCGTAAAGGGTAAGGGTTCCTTGCTTTTTATGGCTGAGTAATAATCCATTGTGTATATGTATCACAGCTTGAAAAGGAAGGCTTTATATTTTCTTTGTTTATGAGAATGAATCACAGCACTTTGCTGGTTTAAAAACATGTAAACTCAGGCCCTTGTTGAATAAGTACCAGTAGTATCTGCATCCTTCTAAAATATTAAAAATGACTCAGTTGTGTGAAGAGGTATATTGAAGAGATCAGGTAAATATTGATCTGTACATTGTTAATCTCAACTAAGAGTTAACTTGTTCAGTGTATTGCTGTCTTTCTGTGTCTTAGTCTGTCACAGGCACAGGGTAAAAAACATTTAGCCAGCAAGTTCAGTAGTTAGAGATGTGACCACAAGGTGGTAGTGCACCTCTGCTGATGCAGAATACGTGGAGGGTTCATTTTAGTGGTCCTGACTAAATAGGCTTTGACAGAAACACAGTCCTTTTCTTATTGGCTCGGGAAAGAATGTGAAAAACCCTTATTTTCAGGTTGTTAGAGGAAAAGAGATAACTTGATAACAGCAGTAACTCCTCTGGCTGTAGCTAGCAGGTCCACAATTGATCTCAATAAAAAGAATGAAGACATCTATTGGAGCATTCTTCATGTTCTTTTGGCTGCAGCTGGACTGTGAGTTGAGGGTTAATGGGAAATAGACTGTATTAGTGGATATTCTTTTAGAAACCAAGCCCGGCTTTATTTGGGTTTCCTTAGTTACTATACAGAAAGAACATGCTGCAGCATAATAATCTGCTTACTCTTGTCCTTTCTCTGAATATTTCTTGCTGCCTAGGTGTCAGCCGAGGAGAGACAGTGGATCAGCATCCTTCTTTCCTGAGTGTCCAGGAGGGAAACACCTCTGTCATCACCTGTTCTTATTCAGACAGTGCCTCACAATACCTTTCCTGTGGTATAAGCAAGAAGCTGGAAAAGGTCCTCAGCTCATTATACACATTCTTTCAAATGACAATGAAAAGCAGTATGGAAGACTCACTGTTCTATTGAACAAGACAGTCAGACATTTCTCCCTGCACATCAAAAACACCCAGCCTGGAGACTCAGCTGTGTACTTCTGTGCAACGAGTACACATTGCCTCCCAAGCCCCTGAATGCTCTACACAAACCTGTCTCCAAGTGGAAACTACTGTGTTGTATATTGACCGTGTATGTATTAGGTGTATATTCACCTAATCCACTAAAAAACCAAACAAGCAAAATATAACCAGACACTGAAATAGAGAACAGGCTGACACTGACCACAGGGGAGAGGGGAGGGAATTTCAAGGGGAAAGGGGAAGGGTTTGCAGGAACAGGTATAAAGGACAGATGTAGAAAAACAATGAGGGGTGGAAATGGGAGGGAGGTGGGAGGGCTAAGGGGTGGGCTGGGCTGGGAGTAAAAGGCAGAAAACTGTACTTGAACAACAATTGAAATATAAACAAACAAACAAAAAAGGTTAGTTTGAAGGTGACCAAGAAAGTGTTAGAATATTTTGTTGGGTATACTGCTGCATAATGAATTCTTGAAGCAAGTTAGCAATGTTTAATTTTAAAATTTAGCCTTTAATGATTATTTTATATTTGCTATACAAACTCTTGTCCTATTAAAAAAAACTTTATCATCAGTATCACAATCCTTATTATGGTTGGGCTGTTATATTATTTTCAAAACAGCATTTTTAATTTTTCTATTAAAAATAGTGATATGCCAAATGTAGAATATATGTACAAAATAATATATTAAATTGATAATTATGTAGTCAGATAATATTGCTAATACCCAAATCAATTTTTGCATTGATTTTTATTGTAATTAGAATCATAACTCTTTCATTGAATTATATATCTTTAATTGAGAATTTTACATTTTATCAATTCTTCTCCTGAAAACCTGGTTTTTAATAGCTGAGAGATTTTAATAAATTAGAGTTTTATATTCATTTTCTTCTCTATTTATGACAAAATGTGACCATCTTTTCCATGTGGTCTGATCACTTTCTTTTTTAAAAAAATGTGACTTTTTTTCCTCAGAGCTCAGTGATGGTGTATATTATTTGTGTATTTGAGGCAATCAGGATTGGAAGTGATTTGAGAATGTGAGCTTCTGATTAAACTCACAATGCAATTCTCTTTTTACTAAATTCTGTACACATTTGTTCACATTTAGTCTCTGATAGAATTTAGAAGACAGAGTTGCTTATTATTTACTGCTATAGCCTCAGTACCACTACCTAGTAAAACCCTTTTCACATAGTTGATAATCAGTAGATGTTTCTTAAAGACAGAAAGGTGAATTTTGGTATTTATTCATAATTTTAATTTAAGCTTTGTGATAAAATTAAATTGATAAATTGATTTGTGAATATCAAAACTCCTTATTGTATATATTTGACTATTACATTAATTAAGAGTGTATAGTTTCTGACTTTCAGCCAAGATAGAGGCAGAGGTAGACATACTGTGCCTCCTCGCACAACCAAAAGAAGGACAACAATAATTTAAAAACAAAAAACAATCAGAACTGACAGAAAATTGAACTGTATGGAAGTCTGAAAACCAAGGATTTAAAGAAGAAACATTCATCCAGACTGGTAGGAGGGTCAGTGTTGGACCGCTGGGGCTGAGAGGACTCCCAGCAAGACCACAGCTGGTGGACCCAGCGAGGCAGCGGGTTGTGGGAAGGGGTGCACAAAGCTGCAGCTAGGCAACAAGTCAGCAGCTGGTGGACCAGAGAGGACCCACATTCGCATGCAGATAAGCCAGGTGAAAAAGAAGGAGTTGGATGGACTGCACAACCCAGGGTCCCACTGTGGGGAAATAAAGCCTCAAACCACTGACTGAAAACAGGTGTAGGGGTTGAGGCGGTGGTGGGAGAAACTCCCAGCCTCACAGGAGAGTTAATTGGAAAAACCCACAGGGTCCTAGAAGGTACACAAATCCATCCACACAGGAATCAGCACCAGAAGGGTCCAATTTGCTGGTGGGAAGTGGGGGAGTGTCTGGAATCCAGGAGAGCACAGAGTGGGTGCCATTGTTCCCTCTCTGACCCCTTCCCCACATACAGTGTCACAACCCAGCTACTCAGGTTACCCTGCCCCGGTGAACACCTAAGGCTCCACACCTCACTACATTACAGGTGCATCAAAACAAAAAAAAAATGGCCCAAACGAAAGAACAGATCAAAGTTCCAGAAAAAATATAGCTAAGTGATGAAGAGGTAGCCAACCTATCAGATGCACAGTTCAAAGCACTGGTAAATAGGATGCTCACAGAATTGGTTGAATCTCATCGCAAATGAGATGAAAAAATGAAGACTATGCTAAGTGAAATAAAGGAAAATGTACAGGAAATCAATTGTGATGGGAAGGAAACTGGGATTCAAATCAATGGTGTGGACCAGAAGGAAGAAAACAACATTCAATCAGAAAATAGGGAAGAAATAAGAATTCAAAGAAAAGGAGAGGCTTAGGAACCTCCAGGACCATTTAGCCATTCCAACATCTGAATTATAGGGGCACCAGAAGGAGAGGAGGAAGAGCAACAAGTGGAAAAGTTATTTGAACAAATACTGAAGGAGAACTTCCCCAGTCTGGCAAAGGAAATAGACTTCTAATAAGTCCAGGAAGCTCAGAGAGTCCCAAAGAAGTTGGACCCAAGGAGGAACACATCAAGGCACATTATAGTTACATTAGTCAAGATAAAAATGAAGGAGAGAATCCTAGAAGCAGCAAGAGAAAAGGAGACAGTTTACCTGCAAAGGAGTTCCCATAAGACTGTTAGCTGATTTCTCAAAAGAAACCTTACAGGCAAGAAGGGGTTGAAAAGAAGTATTCCAAGTTATGAAAGGCAAGGACTTACATCCAACATTGCTCTATCCAGCAAAGCTTTCATTTAGAATGGAAGGGCAGATAAAGTGCTTCTCAGATAAGGTCAAGTTAAAGGAGTTCATCATCACCCAGCACTTACTATATGAAATGTTAAAGAGACTTATCCAAGAAAAAGAAGTTAAAAAATATGTACAGTAAAATGACAGCAAACTCACAATTATTAACACCCATGTCTAAAAAAAACAAAAACAAAAACAAACTAAGCAAATAACTAGAACAGGAACAGAATCACAGAAATGGAGATCACGTGGAGGGTTATCAACAGGGGAGTGGGAAGGGCAGAAAGGGGGAAAAGGTACAGACAATAAGTAGCATAGATGGTAGGTAGAAAATAGACAGGGAGAGGGTAAGAATAGTATGGGAAAGGTAGAAGCCAAAGAACTTATATGTATGACAAATGGACATGAACTAAAGGGGGGGAATGTGGGTGGGAAGGGGTGTGCAGTGTGGAGGAGAGTGAAGGGGGGGAAAATGGGACAACTGTAATAGCATGATCAATAAAATATATTTAAAAATAAAAAAGAATGCATAGTTTTTTAAATGAATACATGTCTTTCTTTCTCAATAAAGCTCTGTTATTTGAAGACAAGAAAAGTTATTCCTAGATTTGTACTTTTTGTTTCCAAGTATGGGTTATAGAGGAACATTTTTATAAGTATTTACCAGCTACCTTACTATTATCAGTGGAATGCACACAGGCATTAGATGAATGGATAATGTACAGATAGCTTTAGACAAATCTCCCTGCCTTGTCTTCATGTTTTGACTGAATGAAACATTACTGACCACAACCTTCTTAATTAAAAATGTTATTGCTTTTCATGTTACAGATAAACCAATGTAATGAAAGAATTTTAATATCCTTATTCTTCTTCCCATGGTCAGTGGTAGGTCACTTTTAATATCTCTTATATTTTTCATAAAGATGTCTATCTTTGGTGACTGGTATGGTGAGATGGTCACTCTTGGGTGAGTTTTGGCTGTTAGTTATTAGCAAATCTGTTTTGATAAGGAAATTTGACATATTAAATCAGATTTATAACATTTGAACAAGAAAGGCCAGTATAGTAGTCTGACACCTCAATGGCTCTTATTATTTCCCTCACTGTAACCACTAGCTCTGGTCCAGTGAAAGCAAGGTGACTGTTGATTGGTCCATTTCCTCCAAGGCTGGTGGAGAGAGAGGGATGCATGGCTTCTGTTTGATTGCTTTATCTTTTTAAAACAAGTTAGAAAGAAGAGAGAGGGTGAAATTACTGTAGACTTGACTGCTTTATCACATGTAGGTGAAAATTTATTTATAAAAAAAAAAAAGAAATCCTTTAGCCAGAGGTGCAGAGTCAGTACATACTTAGACACACTCAAGTTTTAAACCTTCATCATGGTATTGGTTTCCTCTCTTATTTCTGGTCAATTTATTATGAACATTATCACTTTCTCTTCACTCTCTAAAACCAGAGTGTGTGCTGACCATCTCCCTATTTCTTGCATTCCTAGGGTGGTGCTAATGTTCCAAGTTGTGTAGTTTCTCCCACTCCTTCAGAGCAGGACCATTTCTGAGCCCGTGAAACTAGCCAAGACATCCCCAGTACCTTGTGAGCGGGATCCTGATGTTGTCTGTCTGTGCTGTGGGTAGTAGGACTCTTACCCCTTTAATGAGCCCTGGGAGCCCTGGCTCCTCTTCTCCCAGTTGCTCAGTTGGGCAGCACAGGCCAGTATGTGGATGGGGAAGAATGAGGCCAGAGTCTTTTGGCAGACTCCCCAAAGTTGGGAGAGCCAAGTGCTCACTCAGCTGCTCTCACTTTTGCCTGTGGGAAAAAACCAAAGGACTAGAAGATTTCTATTGTCACTGAGCTACATCACATAGGGCAAGGTTTGACTAATGTAAAGTGAAATTGTTCCTCTTATCCTTTAAAATGCTACCAATCTCAGATATTTTTGTTCCTGCAGTGTAACTTCTGAGCTGGATTCCTCGAGTTCTCTAAAAGTACTCTAGTATATGATGGAGAAAGTTGGTATTTTTGTGGGGGAGAGGATGAAGATGCCAGAAAATTTCTATATTGCCATTTTAATTTCTATTTTCTTTTATTTTTAAAAAGATTTTTTTCATTGATTAGTCTTATTAATTAATTTTTTATTGTTGGTCATTATAGTTGTCCCCATATTCCCTCCATTACTTTCCCTCTGCCCAATCCACTCCTACCTCCCACATGCAATTCTCCTCCTCACCTCGTTATCTTGGTCCATGGGTCCTTTGCATATGGTCCTTGAGACCCTTCCCCTTCTTTCCCTCATTACACCCACCCCTGTTTCTTCTGGTTTCTCTCAGTTTGTTTTTCGCTTTCATGTCTCTGGTTCTAATTAGTGCACTTGCTTGTTTTATTGACTAGGTTCCACTTATAGGTGAGATCATATGGTATTTGTCTTTTACCACCTGGCTTACTTCACTCAGAAGTATGTCCTCCAGTGCATCCATGCTGTAGGAAAGTGTAGGATTTCATTCCTTCTTTCTTTCTGTTGCATAGTCATCCATTGTGTAAATGTACCAGTTTTTTGTTTTTTGTTTTTGCATTCATTTACTGGTGGACACTTAGGCTTTTCCAATCTTGGCTATTATAAATTGTGCTACTATAATCATTGGGGTATGCACAGGTTCTTTTGAATTGGTGTTTCAGGATTCTTAGGGTATAGTCCCAGTAGTGGAATTGCTGGGTCAAAAGGCAGTTCCATTTTTAGTTTTCTGAGGAAATTCCATACTATTTTCCACTGTGGCTGCATCAGTCTGCATATCCACCAACACTGTACTAGGATTCCCTTTTGTCTAAAACCTCACAAGCACTTCCTGTTTGTTGATTTGGTTATGAAGGCCATTCTGACCAGTGTGAAGTGGTATCCCATTGTGGTTTTAATTTGCATCCTTTTGAACATTTTAAATATTTCATTTAAAAATAATCACATACCAACAGACTGATTTTGTAGTATAGTTCTGTAAATTTTGATTTTAACATGTTATGTGGATTATGTAAGCATCACATGATGAAGATAGAGAATAGTTTCATTGCTAATAATATTGTCTTTTGCTGTCATTTTGTAATCACACACTCGCCTACTCCACATTGGTCTGTTGTTTTATGTTTTAGCCTGTTTTAGAATGTCATATGAATGGAACAATAGAATACATAATCTTTTGAGATGTCGGTTTCGTGGTCTGAGAGAATGCATGCCTGAGCCCCATCTCTTCCACCACTGGTAGTTTTTTCTATGCTTGGTGGTTTAAACTTTCAAGTATTTTATATGCATAGTTCATTATTTCAAATGTTTGTGTTGTTATTGATGAAGATTCACTCTCCCAGTATTAATAGTGATTTACTCATTATTTGGCTTTTCTAGCATGTGGCATTGAATGTCACATTCAACAATACTTTGTTGCACTAGCAATGGCTTTCTAGAGCGAATTGCATCATTAGGGTGGATGTCATCTGATATCAAGGCTTCTATTTGTCACCACACACAAATATAACTCAAAATGCATCAAAGATCTAAATATAAGACCTGAAAAAGTGCATTACGTGGAAGAAAACATAGATACTATACATATGGACCTTGGTCTTAAAGAGGACCTTATGAATTTGATCTGAAAGGCAAGGGAAGTAAAAGGGAAAATAAATGAATCAGACTAGAACAAATTGAAAACCTTCTGTACAGCAAGAAACACAGTAAACAAAATAAAAACACAACCAACCAAATGGGAGAAGATGTTTGCAAACAACTTCTCCAGTAAGAGGTTAAAATTGAAAATATATAAAGAACATATATGACTCAACAACAACATCAACTATAAAATGGTCAGAGGACCTGAAAAGACACTTGTTCCCCAAAAATATGCAAATGGTGAACAGATACATGAAATGTGACATAACTTTACTAGCTGTAGGAGAAACGCAAATTAAAACTGTGATGAGGGTCTACCTTACAGCTGTTAGGCTGGCTATCATCATTTAAAGAGCAATAACAAGTGTTGAAGATAGTTGCCAGAGAAGATGATGGTTGGGAAATGGGGTGTGAAATGTGAAGGGATTAAAAGTACAAATTGGTATTTATAAAATAGACACTAGGATGTATGGTATAGCATGTGGATAATAGAGTAAAACATATTGTAACAACTATGTATGGTGCCAGGTGGGTACTGAAAATATCAGGGGGCACATTTGTAAAGTGTGTGGTTGTGTAATCACTATGCTGTACACCTGAAGTTAACATAAACTAATACTGAAAAAATAAAATTTAAAAATGAGATAGTTAAACCTTGAAAAAGTTTGGTTGGGTGACACTCTCAGCTGGTACTCAGAGAAGGCTGATGTGACCCACCGCAACTGGTTGCACCAGGAAACCCTGTTTCCTGTTCTGGGGCAGCAGCAGCACACAGCCCAGCATTTCTTCTCTTCCTGTTAGAGTCACCCTACCTTGCAGAGCCCTGAAACTGAAGAAGAACAAGGTGTTTTTCATCTGTTGGAAGAACTTGAAAATGCTGCTCTCCAGCCTTCTGGAGGTGGTCCTGGCTTCACTGTGGCTAGGTAGGCATGCCCAGTGGGAATAGGTCTCCTCTGTGACCTAAGGGTTGGGGGTCCAGGCAGTATTTTATAAGTTCCCCTGGATGGAGATGTAGCAGTACGGGAAAAAGAATTTTTTCCTATATTATTTATCCCCAAACCTTCTGATTTTTTCCCCTTCAGGATCCAGTATTGCCCAGAGTGTAACTCAAAACCAACCAGCAATGTCAGTGCAGGAGAAGAAAGCTGTGACCCTGGACTGCTCATATGACACCAGGGATACAACTTACAGCCTCTTCTGGTACAAGCAGCTGAGCAGTGGGGCAATGATTTTCCTTATTCGTCAGGACTCCTATAACCAGAAAAATGCCACAGAAGGTCGCTACTCATTGAATTTTCAGAAACTAAGCCATTCCATCAACCTTGTCATCTCACCTTCACAGCTGGAGGACTCTGCAGTGTATTTCTGTGCCCTGGGTGAGCCCACAGTGAGAGGTGTGTAGGAAGGAGGTGAACCAAAACCCCAGGGCTCTCCTTGATGCATCTACCTGCTGTAGGGACCAAGGCCAGGAATTGTCAGCACAGTCAGGAAGTGGCCAGAGCTGTGGTAGCACAGGTGTAGGATGATTGAGGGAAAGCACTCTATGAAAATACCTCTCTAGGTCCATAAATCATGTGTACAATTATTATTAACCAAAAATATCTATATGTTGAGAAATTGGGTCAAAGTTGTTTACTGAAGACAAAAAGCAACCAAAACAAACAATTTGCTGTTTTGTAACATATTGAGCTAGGAGAATTAACTAAGAAAATTCAGAAACATCTAAATCTAAAAATTAGTAAAAGTCTGTGGTATTGTGAGGTTTTCAGATCAATTTGTTCAATAGATATTTATTGAGTATATTTATGACACAGGCACTGTCAGAAGAGGAAGGCTGTGAAATCTTTCTGTGGCTTTACTGTTTTTGTATGTTATGCTGTTTTATACTGTTTAATGAGTTAGTTTAACTTGGATTTGTTAGCTGAGTTAAGATACCCTCCTTGAATTTCTAAGGTGCCTACAATATGACAAACTTTGTGTTTTTACCATCTTACTAACACACTAACATGGAATAACATATTTCTTCTATGTAGATTTACCTGCAGTAAATCCCACCAGTCTCACTCAGAAATGAGCAATAATTGGTGGCTCTAGGAGGACATTGTGAAGAAGCAAAGTGTGAACTATCTTTTTCTACTCTTGCCCTTCAATTCACCACTCTTCTAGAAGCATTTTTGCCATTCTGTGGCTCATTTTCACAGCACCATGCCCTCTTTTTCCTCTTTTTTCAATGTTCCACAATCCAAAATCCTCATTTTCTAATATTTCCTCCACTTACCTCTAACCCCATTGTCTCAGTGCCTTAAAATTTGAATGATCATGGATGTTTAATAAATGATCTTGTATTGTAAACTCCATCTTATATTTGTGTTTGGAAAGCAGACGTGATTAGTAAAAATTCTGAAAATGAGTGTTTTAAGATTTTTGAATGTTCTTAAAATTTTTCCATTCTAACATAAAGTTTTACATTTTAGGTTTACAATTGAGTGGTATTAAACATGTTTACTTTGTTGCTCAAGAAGCACCACAGTCTCATCTAATGAAGTGTATTCATGTTGAAAAACTGAAAATTTGCACTCCTTAAACAATAACATTCCATTTCTTCATCCCTTCAGCCTCTGGCAACTACTATTTCAGTCATCATTCTTGAGTTTGAGTATTTTAGATACCTCATGAAAGTGGGATCCAGCAATATTGGTCACATTGTAACTTATTTCACCTACCATAATGTCCTGCTGGTTCACCCATGTTGAAGCCTATGTCAGAATTTCTTTCCTTTTTAAACTTAAAAAATATACCAGTGTACATGTATGCCACATTTTGTTTATCCATTGATCTGTTGACAGACATTTGTGTTGCTTCCACATTTTGGTGGGAAAATGTATATAAATATATCAATATTTTGAGTATAAACCTTAATTCTTTCCATTTTTGAGTATTCTCTCAGAAGCAGAATTGCTGAATCATAGAGCAATCCTTTAAAAAATTTTGAGAACAACTTTATACTGGTTAATTTGAAGAACCGTGGTCTAGACTGCTTTATCATCACAAGCACGTTTTAAAGAACAGAGAAAGAAAGTGATTACCAGCCATGAATGAAGTTTCAGTTTCCTGGTGACTCACAGAAGTCTGGAAAAGTTTGTCACCCTTGCTGCAGTGCACTCTTCAAGTCACATGACTAATAATTAGTCTAAAAGGAATGGTCAGGACACTACCACATGGTCTGCTCTTGAAAAGCCATTTGAGTCCTTCATGTTTCCCTCTCCCTTTTTTTGAAAAAAAGAAAATCCTGCAATTATTTATTTTTATTAGTTTCATTTGCATAAATGAAGAGCCTACTGACATGGAGTCTTGATATATTTCAAAGGCTCAAGAAGTAATTTTGCTACCTTCTAGTCTTTCTATCAAATTTTCTCTGAAAATAATCAGCAGTGAAAAAACCAAGAAGCATATTTTGCTATCAGAGAGAACTGTGGTGAATGCTGGTAGCTCTGACACATGCTTTCAAGGCATTTGTGAGCTCTGTTTCATTGTGTGTTAAATGGAAAAGTAATGTCTTCTTTAATATTTGATTGTGACAATTTATCAATAATATACTCAGAGAGATTGATATTCAACAAATGATCAATTAATGAAAGTAACCTCACTAGGTACAGAAAAAGTACTTGAGAAATACAGCCTCCATTCCTCATTATGAACTTCCAGCAAATTCAGAATCAAAGGCAATTTCTCCAACTTCATGAAAGGTCTCTACAAAACCTGCAGCTAATGTCATGCTTGGTGGCAAAAGACTGAATGCTTTCCTCCTAAGATCAGGAATTTTGTCTCTCACCTCTGTATTTAGTATTGTAGTAGAGGTTCTGGCAGTGCAGTAAGGCAAGAGAAAGAAACAAAAGCATGCAGTTCAGAAAGGGAGACATAAACCTATCTTAATCCACAGATATCATGACCATCTAGTAGAAAACCTAAAGATATGTGCAAAAGTGCTACTAGAACAAGTAATTAATTTTAACAAAGCCAATAGTAAATCTATCATAAATCCAGCCATTCTACTTTCAGGTATTGACCAAAGAGAAATTATAGCATATGTTTTTTTTTAACCTTACGCACATATGTTTATGGTAGCTTTATTTGTAGCAGCCCCAAACTGGGACCAACAAAAATGTACATCAAAAGGTGAACATGTAAATAAATTGTTTTATCTCTGTGTGATGGAATAGGACTCAGCAACAAAACAGAATGAACTATTGACACTTATGAGGCCATGGTAGAATTTCAAAATATTTATGCTGACAGAAAGAGGCCAGGTAAAGGAGAACATATGATTCCATTCTTGTAAAATTATAAAATATGCAGATATCCAGGATGGCAGCACAGTAATGGGCAGCTCCGTCCTCTTGTTCACAGACCCTGACAGTACTTGCAGTCTAAACACAGAGCAGAGACTGAGTGAGAGCATATGTGTGTAAGCATATATGTGGATGAGAGCATGGGGAGTGTGCAGCAAGCGGGAAAAAACCAGACTGCCTGGCAGCCCCAGCTTTCTAAGTGGAGCCACCATCGCTGTCCAACCCAGCACTTCTGGCTGTTCAGAGTTGGGGTGGCTGTGGATTGGCTTAAGAGTCGCAAGTTATTAGGGCAGAGAGAGAAGACCTTGGAGGTGTGGCTCCAGAAACAGCATGGTGAGAGCAGGTCTGCCCAAGGCTGAAGATCTCTGGAGGGAGCAGAGTCAGCATTCCACCACTGCCCTGTGTTATAGTATAACTGCAGGGCTCTTCCCAACATCATCCAGGAAATATCCAGAGAGAAACTTTATCTAAAACTATTGGAGGCTCTGAAAGGTGGTGGCCAGACATGACCATGAGAGACCCTGTGATTTTTGGGGAGGGGAAGCATGTAGAGAACAGGCCCCCAAGGGACTGGTGCTATAGTATGGAGGCCTCATAGAAAATCTTTTAAAAGTGGAGGTAAGGTGAGACCTGAGACTCAGCAGGGACCTGGGGCTTGCAAGCCTGTGCATGTGGTTGCAATGGCTCTGCTAACTAAAATCTCAGAGGGATAGAGTGCACTGAAGGAATGGTACCCAACCCAGCACAGCTTGTGAGCAGAATGCTCTTCAGAATGGAGAATTCAGGCCAAACTTCCTGTTAGAGAGTGGCAGGCTCAGGACTAGAAGGCAGGATCTGAATGCTGGAGATTTGCTGCAGCCAGCTAGATATTCTCACACAATAGGACAGACAAGCCCAGCCCCCCTGAGGGATTACAGGGTATGCAGATCAGTGAGTCCAGGCTCTGGAGTCTCTTGCTAGGTACAGTTCCACAGCGGAAAGCAGAAAAAGCTTTGAAAGGGCCCTTTACCAGACAGTATGAGCTAACCAGTTTCTTGGGTCCTGATGTACTATACCCAACAGAGTAGAGAGAATAGGGACAGGCACAACAAGATGCTATCTTCTCTCCTGCATACCTTTTAAATATTCATTTCTTATCCTTCAATATGTCACCATGTTTTATATTATTATTTATTTCAGATCTCATGTTTTGCTCTTCCCTTCTCTTACTCCATTTTCCCTTGTTCCTTCCTCTTCTTATTTTTGTTTTAAATTCTATTTTCTCTCTTCCTATGACTTGTTTCTATTCTGCACTCTTACTGTGTCTACCCTCTCCAGCCTCCCAAAACATTTGTGGTTGTCATTAATCATCTCCTATTCTTTCTCCCATCTTAAAATTACCCTTATTTCCTCTCCATTTTTATCAGTCTTTGCTCACTGGTTGTGAATCAGGTGGTTTTGGGTGCATTTATTCAATCTTATTTCTAGATAGTCACTATTTTTGTATTTCAAATCTCAAATTCTACTGTCCACCTCTCCTACTCCATTTTGCCTTCTGCCCCTTTTTTCCCCAAATGTTAAATTTTCCCTGTCTTACCCTGGTTTTCATTCATCAATCTTAATATTCTGCCTCTGTCTATGTTCTCAAAATAACTTCTCTTTTCCATAGACATCTCTAATACTGTGGTGGATCTTTTTCTCCAATGAGGTCCATATATATATATATATACACATACATATATATGTGTATATATGTGTATATATTTCATTATTGTTTCTCTCTCCATCTATACACAAATATATAATACATTAAATATATAAAATGATATTAAATAAATATATTATTTAATTTTATATATTAGTAAATATATATTTATATTTTACATATAAATATAAATACATATATATTTCAGTTTAAATCTGATACTATACACTTCCCCTCTTTTACTCCATTCTGCCTTCCCTCTTCATTTATTATTTATGATGTGAATTTTATTTTCTTTCTCTCTTCACCTTGTCTCTATTCCCTACTCTCAATATTGCTCTTCCTGCTTCCTTCAAAAAATTACTTTTCTTTCAGTTCATCATCACATATTCATTTCTCCTTTCTTATAGTAGTCTTAATTGCTTTACACCTTTATTAATATTAGCTTATTAGCTCTTGATAGTGTGGTTGTGGGTGGGGGTTATTACTGTGAGTATGGGTTTCTTTCCTGAGCTGTGTGGTTCTGTTCTGGCAGCACCTGTACAACAGTATACAAGATATGGTGGCAGAGTGACTCAGTCAGCCAACTGGAGGGAAGAACCCATTGAAGAATAACCCAACAACAAGCAAAACTCAATTACAACCACAGAGCCAACATAAATAGTATAAAGGGCATCTCAAGAGCATCAAGTTAAGGAGACCAAGAAGATTGCACCACTGAGTCCCACACATCTTCTACCACAGAAGGTCACACTACAAAGACAGGGAGTCAAAGCAGACCAATCTAACATGCAGAAACAAACAAGAAGAATACTTAAAATAGGTATACAAAGACACAACCCACAACTGAAAGGAAAGGAGTAATTCCCAGAAAGAGTGCTCAAAGAAATAGAAATTAATAGTCTATCAGACATTGAGTTCAAAATAATGGTTCTAAGGAAGCTCAATGAGCTGAGTGAGAACTACAAAGAACTACGGGGAAGCTACAAGGAACTTACTATGAACTACATCAGCATGAAAAGGACTAAAAAACTATCAATAAGATCCAGGAGGAAATGAAGAATACAATTGCTGAACTGAGGAACACAGTAGAAGGAATTAAAATCAGGCTGGATGAAACAGAGGATTGAATTAGTGAGCTGGAAGAAAAGGTAGAAAAAGACTCTCAAAGAGCTAGAAAAGGAAAAAAGACTAAAAAAAATGAAGAGGGCTTAAGAGAGCTGCAGGACAACATGAAACATAATAATATCCATACACTAGGAATACCAGAAGGAGAAGAAGGGGAACAAGGGATAGAAAACCTATTTGAAAAAGCAACAGCAGAAAACTTCCACAATGTGATGAGAGAAAAAGTCATGCAAGTCCAGGAAGCACAGAGGGTCCCAATTAAGATGAACCCAAAGAGATCTTCTCAAAGACACATCATAATTGATATGACAAAATTTAAAGACAGAGAAAATCTTAAAGGCAGCAAGGGAAAAACAGATAGTAACATACAAGGCAGCTCTGATAAGGCTATCAGATAATTTCTCAACAGAAACACTACAAGCCAGAAGGAAATGGCAAGAAATATTCAAAGAAACGAAAAGCAAAGGCCTGCAACCAAGAAAAGCTCTCTACCCAGCAAAGCTCTCATTTAAAATAGAAGGAAAAATAAAGAGTTTCACTGGCAAAAGAAGGCTAATAGAATACATTTCCACCAAATCAGCATAGCAAGGACATACTAAAGAAACTACATGGAGGAGATGTAGAAAAAGAGTGAGGGAGAGAGAGGAACACAGATACAAAGCAAAAATAGCATTGAATAAGTACCTGTCAATAATAACCTTAAATGTAAATGTATTAAATGCTCCAATCAAAAGACATAGGGTAGCTGAATGGATAAGAAAACACGAACCACATATATGCTGCTTACAAGAAACCCACCTCAGAACAAAAGATCTACACAGACTGAAAGTGAAGGAATGGAAGAAAATATTCCAAACAAATGGAGATGAAAAAAAAAAACAGGGGAAGCAATACTTATATCAGACAAAGTAGATTTCAAAATAAAGGCCATAAAAATAGACAGAGAAGAACACTTCATAATACTTAAGGGAAGAAACCATCAAGATATAAACATTATAAACATATATGCACATAACAGAGGAGCACCCAAATATATAAGGAAAATCTTGGAGGACTTCAAGAAAGCTATCAACAGTAACACACTTATACTAGGGGATTTTAACACCCCACTCTCAAAAATGAATAGATCTTTCAAACAAAGGATCAACAAGGATATTGTGGCACTGAATGAAACTCTAGATCAATTGAGTTACTTACACAGACCTTTTCACCCCAAAGAAGCAAAATACTCATTCTTTTCAAATGCACATGGCACATTTTCAACATAGACCACATGGCAGGACACAACACAAACCTCAACAAATTAAAGAAAATTGAAATTATATCATGCATTTTATTGGATCACAATCACTTGAAACTAGAAACCAACCTCAAGGAACAAACTCAAAAACACTCAAATTCATGGAGACTGAATAACATGCTATTAAATGATGAATGGGTTAACAATCAGATCAAGGAAGGAATCAAAAGTTTCTGGAAACAAATGAAACTTAACACACAACAGTAAAAAACCTATGGGACACAGAGAAGTCAGTCCTGAGAGGGAAGTTGAGAGCAACACAGGCCTACCCAAAAAAGACAGAAAAATTTCAAATAAACAACCAGACAGAACATCTATGAAAACTAGAGGAACAAAAACAAACAAAACTCAGAGTGAGTAGAATGAAGTTAATAATCAAGATCAGAGCAGGATTAAATGACACAGAGACTAAAAGGACAATTCAAAAGATCAGTAAATCCAGGAGCTATTTTTTGTAAAGATAAACAAAATCACCAAGCCTTTACTCAAACTCATCAAGAAAAGAAGAGAGATGACTCAAATAAATAAAATTAGAAATGAAAGAGAAGAAATTACAACTGATACTCTGAAATACAAAGGATTGTCAGAAATTACTACAAACAACTATATGCCTAGAAATTTGACAATGCAGGTGAAATGGACAAATTTCTAGAACACATAATCTTCCAGAATTGAATGAGAAGGAACACAATACCTGAGTAGACTTTAATAGCTAGTATAATTAAAGTTGTAATCAGAAAACTCCCAGCACACAAAAGCCTTGGACCAGATGGCTCCACAGGCAAATTTTACCAAACATTTAGGGAAGAGCTAACTCCTATCTTGCTCAAATTATTCCAAAAAATCCAAGAGAAGGAAGACTCCAAACTCTTTTTATGAGGCCAATATTATTCTAATTTAAAAAGAAGGTGAAGACACAACAAAGAAAATAAACTACAGGCCAATATCGCTGATGAACATAGATGCTAAAGTCCTTAACAAAATATTGGCAAACTGCATCTAGCAACACATAAATAGATCATACACCATGACCAGGAGGGATTCATCCCAGGGATACAAGGATGGTACAGTATTCACAAGTTAAATAACAATACATCACATAAACAAAAGGAAAGGCAAAAAATCACATGATTATATCAATAGATGTCAAAAAAGCATTTGATAAAGTACAGTGCCCATTTATGATAAAAACAGTCAGCAAAGTGGGAGTAGAGGGAGCATACCTCAACATAATAAAGGCCAAATATGACAGACCTACAGCCAACATCATACTCAATGGGCAAAAACTAGAAGCTTTCCCCCTAAGATCAGGAATATGACAAGAGTGTCTGCTTTCACCATCTATTCAACATAGTAGTGGAAGTGCCAGCCACAGCAATCAGACAAGAAAAAGAAATAAAAGGCATCCAAGTTGGAAAGGAGGATGTTAAACTGTCACTGTTTGCAAATGACATGGTAGTATATGTAGAAAAACCCTGTAGACTCCACCCAGAAACTACTCAACCTAATAAGTGAATCAGGTCAAACAACACAATACAAAGCCAATATTGGAAACCTGAAGGCATTTTTTTGTACATCAGCAATGAAATATCAGAAATAGAAACTAGGAATAAAATATCCCATTTACAATAGCAACAAGAACAATAAAGTATGTAGGAACAAACTTAACCAAGAAGGTAGAAGATCTGTGCTAAGAAACTGAAGAAAGAAATTAAGAAAGAACACTGAAGAAAGAAATTAAGGAGTATACAGATAAATTGAAGCATATACTGTTTTCATGGACTGGAAGATTTAACATCATTAAAATGTCCATATTACCAAAAGCAATCTATAGATTTAATGCAATTCCTAATAAAATACAAATGACATATTTCACAGATCTAGGACAAAAAATTCAAAAAATTATATGGAACCAGAAACAACCCTGAATAACCTCAGCAGATCTGAGAGAGAAGAACAAAGTAGGAGGGATCACAATACGTGATATTGAACTATATTACAAGGCCACGGTAATCAAAACAGTCTGGTACTGGCATAAGAACAGATACATAGACTACAGGCCAAGATGGAGGTGTAGGTAGACAAACTGTGCCTCCTCACACAACCAAAAGGAGGACAACAACAATTAAAAAAAAAACCCAAAGCTGACAGAACATTAAACTATATGGAAGTCCAACAACCAAGGAGATAAAGAAGACACATTCATGCAGACCAGTAGGAGGGGAGGAGACAGGCAGCTGGGCAGAGAAGACTCCAGCAAGACAGTGGCTGGTGGAGCAGGCAGTCCCACATTTGCATGCAGATAAACCGGGAGGAACAGCTGGGGAGGGAAACAGACCGCACAACTCAGGGTCCCAGTGCAGGGAAATAAAACCTCAAACTACTGATTGAAAACACCTGTGGGGGATGAGGCAGAAGTGGAAAAAACTCCCAGCCTCACAGGAGAGTTCATTGGAAAGACTCACAGGGTTCTAGAATGTACGCAAGCCTACCCAACCAGGAATCAGCACCAGAAGGCCCACTTTGCTTGTGGGTAGAAGGGGGAAGTGACTGAAATCTGGCAGAGAGCAGCACAGCAAGCACCAGTGTTCCTTCTCGGACCCTCTCCTTACATACAGCATCACAACCCAGGGATTTGGGTTACCCCACCCCAGTGAACACCTAAGGCACCATCCTTTACTATGTAATAGGTGCGCTGAGGGAAAAAAAAATGTCCCAAGTGAAAGAACAGATCAAAACTCCAGACAAAATACAACTAAGCAACCAGGAGATAGCCAACCTATCAGATGCACAGTTCAAAACACTGGTAATCAGAATGCTCACAGAATTGGTTGAATTTGGTCACAAATTAGATGAGAAAATGAAGGCTATGCTAAGTGAAAAAAAAGGAAAATGTACAGGGAACCAATAGTGATGGGAAGGAAACTGGGACTCAAATCAACAGTTTGGACCAGAAGGGAGAAAGAAACATTCAACCAGAATAGAATGAAGAAACAAGAATTCAAAGAAAAAATGAGGAGAGGCTTAGAAATCCCCAGGACATCTTTAAATATTCCAATATCCAAATTATAGGGGTACCAGAAGGTACCCCTATAAGGAAGAGCAACAAGTGGAAGAGCAACAAGTGGAAAAGTTATTTAAACTGATAATGAAGGAAAACTTCCCCAATCTGGCAAAGGAAATAGACTTCCAGGGAGTCCAAGAAGCTCAGAAAGTCCCAAAGAAGTTGGACCCAAGGAGGAACACACCAAAGCACATCATAATTACATTAGCCAAGATTAAAGATAAGGAGAGAATCCTAGAAGTAGGAAGAGAAAAGGGGACAGTTACCTACCTACAAAGGAGTGCCCATAAGACTATCAGCTGATTTCTCAAAAGAAATCTTATAGGCAAGAAGTGGCTGGAAAGAAGTATTCCAAGTCATGAAAGGCAAGGACCTACATCTGAGATTACTCTATCCAGCAAAGCTTTCATTTAGAATGGAAGGGCAGATAAAGTGCTTCTCAGATAAGGTCAAGTTAAAGGAGTTCATCATCACCCAGCACTTATTATGGGAAATGTTAAAGGGACTTATGAAAAAGAAGATAGAAAACATGTACAGTAAAATGACAGAAAACTCATAATTATTAATAACCACACCTAAAACAAAAACAAAAACAAACTAAGTGAGCAACTAGAACAGGATCAGAACCACAGAAAGGGAGATCACATGGAGGGTTATCAACAGGGGTGTGGGAGGGGAAGAGAGGGGGAAAAGGTACAGAGAATAAGTAGCATAAATGGTAGGTAGAAAACAGACAGGGGAGGTTAAGAATAGTGTAGGAAATGTAGAAGCCAAGGAACTTATATGTATGACCCATGGACATGAACTAAAGTGGGGGGAATGTGGGTGGGAGGAGGTGTGCAGGCTGGAGGGGAATAAAGGGAGGAAAATGGGACAACTGTAATAGCATAATCAATAAAATATATTTAAAGAAAGGGACAGACACATAGATCAATGAAACAGAATAGGTAGCCTAGAAAGAAACCAATGTCTGTTTGGTCAATTAATATCTGACAAAGTAGGCAGGAGCATAAAATGTAATAAAAATCGCCTCTTCAGCAAATGGTGTTGGGAGATCTGGACAGCTACATGCAAAAACAGTGAAATTGATCACCAAGCTACACCATACATAAAGATAAATTCAAGGTGGATAAAAGATTTAGTGTAAGTCATGACACTATAAAAGTCCTAGAGAAGAACACAGGCAGGAAAATCTCAAATATTCCATGCAGCAATATTTTCACTGACATGTCCCCTGGAGCAAGGAACATAAAGGACAGAATAAACAAATAGGACTACATCAAATTAAAAAGCTTTGGCAGGGCTAAGGTAAACATCAGCAAACTAGAAAGGAAACCAACCATATGGGAAAACAATTTGCCAATGATACCTAAGGCAAGGGTTTGATCTCCAATGTAAATAAAGGACTTGTATGACTCAACACCAAGAAGACAAATAACCCAATTAAAATATGCACAAAGGACCTGAACAGATACTTCTCCAAGAAGATGGCTCATAGGCATATGAAAAAATGTTCAACATCACTAGCCACCAGAGAGATACAAATTAAAACCACAATGAGATACCACTTCACACCAGTCATAATGGCTATCATTAACAAATCAACAAGCAACAAGTGCTAGCGAGGTTGTGGAGAAAAGGGAACCCTAGTACACTGTTGGCGGGAATGGAGTCTGGTGCAGCCTCTGTGGAAAACAGTATTGGGTTTCCTGTAAAAACTAAAGATGGACTGCCTTTTGATCCTGTGATCCTACTGCTGGGATTATACCCTAAGAATCCCAAAACACCAATTCAAATGAACCTATGCACCCCCATGCTCATAGCTGTATTATTCATAATAGCCAAGTTCTGGGAACAGCCTAAGTGTCCATTGGTAAATGAGTGGTTCAAAAAACTGTTGTACATTTACACAATGGAATACCACACAGCGGAAAGAAAGAAGGACTCCTACCCCTCATGACAGCATGGATGGAACTGGAGAATATTATACTAAGTGAAGTTAGCCAGGTAGTGAAAGACAAATGCCACATGATCTCACCTATAAATATAAACGTAATCTAATGAACAAAACAAACAAATGAGCAAAATAGAAGCAAAGACATGGAAATAAAAAACAAACTGACAATGACCAGAAGGGAGTGGGTAGGGTAATGATCTGGGAAAGAAAGGGATGAAACCTAGTCAAGGAACATGTATAAATGACCCATGGACATGGACATGGGGTGGGGACTAACTGTGGGAGCAGGGGGAAGGTAGGGCAGAGGAAAAATTGGGAAAATAATCAGGACAACTGTAATTGAACAATGATAAAACTAATTAAATAAATAAGTAAATAAATTTGCTTGAGGAAAGGTATTAGGTATTTCTTTGGTAATTTTAATCATTTCCTCTATGTACATTGGTCTGTTTAAAATTTCTATTTTTATTAAAGTCAATTAATAAACAATTTTTCTATAACATCATCTATTTCTTCCAGGTTCTAAAGTCTATTTGCCTAATATTGTCCAAGATTGACTTTTATGAGATTTTAATGTCTGTTTCAGTAATTATTTCTTATTGATGTGCACTTGTTTTGATTAATGTAGCTTTTGGTTTGGTTATTTTGTGAATTTTGAAAAGAAATAAAAGAAATAATATTTTAATTTATGTATTAATAAATGTGCTAATCAGCCAAATAATAAAGAACACAAAATCATAAAATATGCAAACTAATTTCTGACAGAGATGTTGCCAGAAAGCAGGAATGAGTTGTGGTTAGACATTGAGGGAAGTGTTCCAAAAAGACATGGGAAACTTTTTGATGCCTGTATTCATTATCTTGATTGTGGTGATGGCTTCACAAGTATATTAAACATATCAAATCTCTTACAAATTTGTTTACTATAAATAAATGCATGAAAATTATGCATTTACAAAACCATTACAATTAAAATTTGGACTTCTGGCCAAGATGGAGGCATAGGTAGATATACTGTGCGTCCTCACAGTACCAAAAGGACAACAAACTTAAAAACAAAAAACAACCAGAACTTCCAGAAAATTGAAATGTATGAAAGTCTGACAATGAAGCAGTTAAAGAAGAAACATTCATTCAGACCAGTAGGAGGAGTGGAGATGGGCAGCTAGGGTGGAGAGGACTCAAGGCAAGGTGATGGCTGGAGAACCTGTCAGTACCACATTTGCATATGGATACACTGGCAGGAACAACTGGGAAGTGAAGACAGCACAACCCAGGATTCCAGTGTGGGGAAATAAAGCCTCAAAACCTTCAACTGAAAAAACCTGTGGGGTTGTGGTGGTGGGGAAAACTCCAGCCTCATAGGAGAGTTTATTGGAGAGACCCACGGGGTCCTACAACTACACAAACCCACCCACTTGGGAATCAGCACCAAATAGGGCCAATTTGCTTGTGGGTAGCAGAGGAAGTTACTGAAAGCTGGCTGAGCATCCAGCAAGTGGCATTGTTCTCTCTCAGACCCCTCCCCCACATACAGTGTCACAAGGCAGCAATGTGAGTTGCCCCACCCTGCCTAATACCTAAGGCTCTGCCCCTTACTATGTAACAGGTGCGCGGAGACCAAAAAAATGGCCCAAATGAAAGAGCAGATTAAAGCTCCAGAACAGATTAAAGCTCCAGAAAAAATAAGTGATGAAAAGATAGCCAACCTATGAGATACACAGTTTAAAACACTGGTAATCAGGATGCTCACAGAAAGTGGTTGAGTATGGTTGCTAAATAGAGGAAAGAGTGAAGGCTATGAAAACTGAATTAAATGAAAATGCACAAAAAACCAAGAGCAATGGGAAGGACACTGGGACTCCAATCAACAGTTTCGACCAGAAGGAAGAAATAAACATTCAAATAGAACAGAATGAAAGAAGAGAATTGAAAAAATATGAGGAGAGGTTTAGGAACCTATGGGACAACTTTAAATGTTCCAACATCTGAGTCATAGGGGTGCCAGCAGGAGAAGAGCAAGAGCAAGAAATTAAAAACTTATTTGAAAAAATAATCAAGAAGAACTTCCCTAATCTGTCAAAGGAAACAGACTTCCAGGAAGTCCAGGAAGCTCAGAGAGTCCCAAAGAAGTTGGACCCAAGGAGGAACACACCAAGGTACATCATGATTTCATTACCCAAGATTAAAAATAAGGAGAGAATATTAGAAGCAGCAAGAGATAAGGAGACAGTTACCTACAAAGGAGCTCCCATAAGACTGTCAGCTGATTTCTCAAAAGAGACCTGGCAAGTAAGAAGGGGCTGAAAAGAAGTATTCAAAGTCATGAAAGTCAAGGATGTACATCCAAGATTACTCTATCCAGTGAAGCTATCATTTAGAATGAAAGGACAGATAAAGTGCTTCTCCGATAAGGTCAAGTTACAGAAGTTCATCATCCCCAAGCCAACAGAAATTGAAACCAATGAAAAAAGAACCAACCATATGGGAAAACATATTTTTCAATGATACATCAGACAAGGGTTTGATCTCCAGAATATAGAAATAACTCACATGACTCTACTCCAGGAAGACAAAAACCCAATTAAAAAATGGGCAAAGGACTTGAACAGACACTTGTCCAAAAGGACATAAAAAAGATTCAGAGACAAATGAAAAGATGGTCAGCATCACTAGACATCAGAGAGATGAAAATTAAAACCACAATGAGATACCACTTCACACCACTGAGAATGGCCATCATAAATAAATCAACAAACAAGCGTTGGAGAGGATGTGGAGAAAAAGGAACCCTAGTGTACTATTAGTGGGAATGCAGAGTAGTGCAGCCATTACAGAAAACAGTATGGAATTTCCTCAAAAATCTAGAAATGGAACTGTCTTTTGACTCAGCAATTCCACTGTTGGGAGTATACCCTAAAAACCCTGCAAAAAATTACAAAGAACCCATGCACCCCAAAGTTCATAGCAGCAGCATTTATAATAGCCAAGTGCTGGAAGCAACCTAAGTGGCCATCAGTAAATGAATGGATCAAAAAACTGTGGTACATTTAAGCGATGGAATACTACACAGCAGAGAGAAAGTAGGAGTTCCTACCTGATGTGGACCCCGGCTCATGAGGTCCACGTCATTATGGATGAAATGAAACATTCACATGGACTACCAAGTCCGGTGGAGGAAAAGGGACGGCATAGCTTTTCTCTCAAGGGAAGCAAAAGCCTCAGCCCTTGCTTCAATGAGCTTTTATTGTCTTACTGGGCACATTCCAAGAAGGTCCTCATTAACTATGCACAGTCTCACTTTAGCTGGTTACCTTATACAGAAAACAAAGGAGAGGATGTTGGTAATCACATCACAGAAGAAGGATATTTGCAAATGAAAAGGTAAAATTAGTTGGACCAGTACACTAATCCTTAGAAGTTATAGCATGGTTTTTAGGAAGTTGCTTTGCAGTAAATGTCCTCAATTCAGGGTGAGGGAGTTTTAGCAAAAAACAAGACTCATAGTGTCCTAGGTACATTGCAGGCCTGATTCCCCACAGGAAAACCTATGTGTGGGTGTGGGTCTTGTGCATCTCCCAGTGGGAGCTGAGCCCATGCCACGCAGAGCGGCCTCCCATACCTACCTTTCCTGACAGCATGGATGGAACTGGAGAGCATTATGCTAAGGAAAATAAACCAGATGGTGAAAGACAAATACCATACGATCTCACATTTAACTGGAACCTAATCAACAAACCAAACAAGCAAGTAAAATATAACCAAAAACACTGAAATAAAGAATATATGGCCAGTAACTAGAGGGGAGGTGAGGGGCAATAATCCGGGAAAATGGGGAAAGGTTTTCAGGAACACATACAAAGGATACATGGACAAAACCAAAGAGGGGTAGGATCAAGGGTGGGGATTGGGAATGGTTGGGGTGGGGAGGTGAGTGGTGGGGGTAAAATAGAGAAATGGTACTTGAACAACAATTAAATAAACAAAAATAAAAACAAAAAAAAACTTTAAAAAAGAGAAAAATAAAAAAATGCATAAAATTTCTTTTGGTTCTCATTGGCTTTACATTTCATGTTTCTAAAAGTGCACATAACAAGTCTGTATACCCAGGTGCTGCACTGTTTACTTTTAACCCAACTTTATCCCAACTTACTTTGTTTTCCCCTTGTAAATCAGAATAAAAGTTGATAGTTACTTTTTCAGAATTCCTTTCTAGCATAGTTTTGTGGCAGGTTTTGAGAATGTACCTTAGGAGGTGGAGGAGAAGTGAAGCATCTGAACCTGGATTTCCTATGTCCACTTCCGGCAGACTATTCACAGGTTGACTCAAGGACTCCAGAAGCTCCTTGATCTGAATCTGTGTAGTGAAAACTGCAGGAAATGGCCTGAACTAAGCGTCCATCTCTGTGTCTGTGGATAAATGTTTACAGAAAAATGTGCCCTTCTCCAGATCTTTACCCTGATAATTCTCAGTGGTTTTTGGTTTGGTTTTATAAAATGAATGGCCATAAAAAGTAAACCAAAGAAGTGCTTGCTTTTGCTGTTGACACTTCATACAAAAAGACTAGTTTTTAAAAATTTGTGTTGCCATAGGGACACTTCCCCATGCACATCCCAGAACTTTCTCCCTCATCTTTGAGGATCACCTTGGTCTAGGCCACTTACCACAAATGAAATCTTGTAAATGGGTATCAGACTCGCAGTAACAAACCCACCTCGGGGAGCTTTAAAATTTTCATATCAGTGGGTCTCAATCCCAGAAAATATGTTTCTTGAAACTAATGATGAGATCCCAGAATCCATAACTTTCACTCACTTGATTGATTCTACTATCAGCTGTTGCATGAACAATAGCTGGCATCTCTTTAATAGTTTGATAGGTGATAAGGAAGAGAGTTCTAATGGATGCTCCAGGCTTTTCATGCATTTCCACATCTGTGGGCCTCTCTACTGTGTGGGGGGAATTATGTTATTAAAGTCTGGGCAGAGAATGTGGCAGACACATGGTAGTAGAAAGCATTTTTGATACTAAATCTGCATTAAGGCTGTGGGATTAGTATTCTTTGCTTGACTGACATTTGTTAGCTATCTTTCTTTGGAAGGAAGAAAATAGTTGAAGATTAAGATATTGATTCTAAGATCACTCTTTACTGATTTAGTACCTTCATTTGTGATTTCTTCCTCCTAGAAAATTTTATTAAAGAGATAACATTTCTTACAATTGATAATATTTGAAGACTGAGAAAATATGGTATGTCATGTGGTAGTGAATCCTCAGTGAAAGGATGTTTATTTCTATTTAATATAACAAATATTTACTAGGCATGTAAGAAATGTCAGTCACTATTCTATGCTGGGGTACAATGCTGGACAGTTAAGAATTAATGAAAACTAGACTTCTTATTACTTCCTCTGAGTTCAGCCCAAAATTTTCTGATATTTGATGGATTATAGGCAGGTCCCCACAGGGTACATGAAAATATAATGTACTGTATTAAAATGCTCAAGAAAATCAATGTCTTCTAATTACAAAAATACCTTGGTGCTCTGTTAAAGTACTTACATGTCAGGTATTGTCTGGAGGGAAAACAGACCTGAGAGCTTAGGATGCTATTGTTCAGATTTCTAAGCATCACCTGAAGGCAGACATGTGCCTCATGAGTAAAATCAGAGATGAGAACATACTGCCATTTGGGGAGGAAGCTAAGAAACATGCATACCTTGTCAGTCCCTGTCCACCAGGGGGTGACACTTCCTAACACAAACACATTCCCTGGTGAAATGTAGGCTAAGCCTCAGTGTTTCACTGTGACTTCAACATTTCCTCATGTTAAGTGTCAAGACCATTATTTAGGCAACACTGTAGAGATGAACTCATCTCCAGGCTTAGTGACTGTGGTTCTCTTAGTGTTTGGTAAGTAACATGCCTCTTAAAATATAGATTCTTTCCCCTGTCAGCAGCTCTTTAAACTTTGGTTTCATTTAAGAGCTTTATGACCATGATCACAGAGTTTTCTTTTTTTTTCTTCAGGACAAACCCGCGGAGACTCAGTGACCCAGACAGAAGGCCAAGTGACCCTGTCCAAAGGGGTCTCCCTGACCATAAACTGCTCCTATGAATACACAGGTTACCCCACTCTCTTCTGGTATGTTCAGTATCCTGGAGAAGGTCCACAGCTCCTCCTGAAAGCCGCAAGGGCCAATGTTAAGGAAAGCAGCAAAGGTTTTGAAGCCACACACCGTAGACAACCAAATTCTTTTCACTTGGAGAAAAAGTCAGTGGAGGAGTCAGATTCGGCAGTGTACTACTGTGCTCTGGGTGACACAGTGACAGAAACTGCAGGGGGAGCTGAGCACAAACTCTGGCTGCTGAGTGTCTATGACTGTTTGATCCCCTCTGGTGGATTTCATTATTTAACATCAAATGCACAGGACATCAGTACAAATTTCCAATCTTTAAGAACACTGATAGAGTTGTTAGGCAAATTAGACTTGCATACATACAGGGATATTAAAGACAAAAAGATGTTTTCACTTAGGGAATAATGCACTGAAACATGGAAATAAAAATGAAATCTTAAAATGTTTAAGATATTGTATGATGCCAATTTTTTAATGTAACCTTTTTAAAAAGATTTTATTTATTTATTTATTAGAGAAGGAAGGGAGGGAGAAAGAGAGAGAGACAGAAACATCAATGTGCAGTTGCTGGGGGCCATGGCCTGCAACTCAGGTATGTGCCCTGACTGGGAATCGAACCTGTGACACTTTGGTTTTAATGTAACCTTTTATATAATAAGATTTTAAAATGGCTCTCACAGTAACTAAATGTGAGGCTTATAAAGCAAGAGTATTAAACCCTGCCTTGATTGAACTTTTTACTAAGAACTTGTGCACAGTCTTCTGTAGCAATATGCACCAAGATTTTTAAAAATTTGATTGAATCAAATAATTGATTTTTATATGTATTTTGATTACTGATTTATTTGGACTCATTGCTAACATTTTGGTTTTGCTTGTCATGCTCTTGTTTTTTCTTTTCTTTTTAGTCTGACTTCTGTTGCATTGATGAAAATTTCTTTTTCTCTCTGCCAATTTGAAAAATGTAAAGTGGTTTGTCTTCTTAGACCATTTTCCTTAAATTATTTCTGTGTGTGTTATTCTGTAACATTTACTCCTACTATATCTTCTCTTTGGGATTACCTTTACTCTTGCTAATTTCTTATATTTAGAATGACCTCAGTGGATTGTTGAAAAAAATAACACTCCAGCTGTATACTGGGACAGTGATTTCAGATGGAGTGTATCAAATCAACTGTTAAACTATAGTTCCAATGCATAGTAGAAGCAACACATGTTTCTTCAAAAGCAACACAGTCATACAACACAAGAACCAGAACATGAATTCGCTTCATTCTCCCTCAGAGCTTTGTCCCTGATCTTCCCTCTGCTTGGAGTTAACTTTATACCCTCTTCTCAGGGTTCATTCCTTTTTATCTTCCTAGTCTATTCTGCTAGAGAAACACATGCACATGTGAATACAGATGAATGCTCAAAAATGCTTATTGTAGTGTTGCATTTCATAGATAAAAATCAGCATTTTGTCCATTAAGCGAGGTTTGTCCATTAAGAGAGGGCTATTTACATAGTAGTATATCCATAATAAGGGATATACTGCAGCAGAAGGACCTGTGTGTGTTAACATAAGATGTGAATTTATTATTGAGTTTATAAAACAAGTTACAGAAATGTGTGCACAATATATTTTCTGTTCATTTATATTTTTGGTAATAAAACACTAAGATATCAACTCTAAATTGATCAGGATAAAAAAAGAATTAGAATAATAAGTGATGGAAGACTGGGAATTGAGATTGGTATTCAAAGGGGATTTTAGTCTATATGTGAAGTTTTATTAGTTTTAATAATTCATATATTCATGAATTCTTCCTTTTGCTAAAATTAATGAATAGCCATAAACCATTATAAAGGTTTATCCATATTCTATATTCTTCTCACCAATAAAGGAGAAAAAGAGAAAATGGCACCTAATGTATTGATGAGATTTGTCCAGCACCCCAAGTATAAGCAGTTTTCTTTCTCTGGGACCAAAACTTAGTTTTCAATCCTCTTAGAGTTATACTCTTTTACTATGGTGTAGTTATGTATATTATTATCTTCCCCAGTAGCCTGCAAATTGGAGCTTATTCTCTCTCATATATTCTTTTGTTAATTAATTTATTTCTTTGGAGATTTTTTTAACATTTATTTTTAGAGACAGAGGAAAAGAAGGAGAAAGAGAAGGAGAGAAATATCAATGTGTGGTTGCCTCACACACCCCATACTGGGGACCTGGCCTTCAACCCAGGCAGAGCCCTGACTGAGAATTGAAATAGCAACCATTTGGTTCCCAGGCCCATGTTCAATACACTGAGCTCCACCAGCCAAGGCTATCTTTTATATATTCTTAAGGTTTAGTTAATTACCTCATTTACACTAAAGCTTCAAAAATTTTATAGACTATTTTACAGGCTATTTTATACACTATTATAAAAATTTTATAGACCTCATTGCAATCTAAGGTAAAGAAATGAGGTAAAAAGCACAAGATGAGATCTATCAAATTATTCTAAGATAACAATTTTCAGTGCTGGCCAGTGTGGTTCAGTGGATTGAGTGCCCACCTGAGAACCAAAAGGTTACTGGTTTAATTCCCAGTCTAGCGCACATGCCTGGGTTGCTGTCCAGGTTCCAGGTAGGGGGCTTGTGAGAGGCAACCATAAATGGATGTTTCTCTTCCCCTCTTTCTCTTTCCCTTCTCCTCTCTAAAGATAAATACATAAAATCTTTAAAAAAATACTTTTAATGGAATAACATTTTAAAAGTAGGATTTTTTAAAATGTATTGGGGTAACAGAGGTCAATGAGATCATACAGGTGGATTTGATTCATTCTTTATCTCCATTCAGTCTAGGGAGGTACTTGGTTTTCTAAGGATCTGCATTTCTTGCATCAGGAAACATGGAGTGAATTAGGTTGGGGTAGTGTGTCTGATGAGATAGCAGGTCAAAAGTTCTCTTCAGTGATGGTTGAGGCCCACTAGGGGGCAAGGCAAGCTTTACAAAAAACAACTTTCATATGGTCTGTAGGCTGAATGGGCACTTAAGAAAGGAGACCAGTGAGCATGCAAGCCAGTCAAATTATAGGCAGCAGAGATGAGGAGAGAGTAACAGTGTCTATGTAAATTCACCTCTGATTTTCAGCTCTGACACTCAGTGTAAACTTGAGAAAGCTGGACTGCATACATTGTACATCCACTGTGGGAATAAATCCCTGTGCCAAGTCACAGGAGTGAGGATGTGACTGGTCATTGTGAGCATGGAAGCTCAACAGAAAACATCTCCATAACCTGTTTTTAATTTTTTAATTGTTATGACTAAATATCCCAAAACTGGCAACCCAAAAGTTATTCCAATACCCCATGTATCCTACCTTTTCATGTATCTCCATGAAAGTGGAAGGAACAAGAAAAAATTAACAACAAAAAAAGAGAACAGAAGAAAAAGTGAAGAAGAAAAATGTAAGAAAAGAGAGAGAGGACAATAGTAATTTGACCAGCATAGTGTGGTTGGATCAGAGTCAGCTGTGGGGGTCAGCAGGGTGTCCAAGACATGGACAGGAGTGGGGAGAAGTGGAAAATAAGTCATAGTGGACATTAGACACACATTCTCTTATACTTCAAGCTAATTTTGTTGGAGTCATTATCTACGTAGATAGTGACTATATGCCTTGGTTTCTAGAACTCTATGAATTTAATAAAATGGATTAACTTGTGTAATGCACAATACATGCTATCAGCTTTCCTTTATTCAGAATATTCAGAATATCAGAATTTCCTTTGTCAGATATTTCCTATATCAGAATATTGACTGAATTGTCAAATTCTCTATTAAACCATGCAATTTGGGAAATGGAGGTTCACTCTTTTGTGGATTCTTTAAGGGTGTACATTATACCCGAGACACTGATTCTTTCAGAAATATCATCCACCATTTGTCAACATTATCTCACAAACTTCTTATATGTAAGTATTTTAGGAGAAAACAACATGTATATCTTCATACATTGTATATATTACTCTTTACTATTCTCCACTGTTCATACCCAGACTTTTGGAGACATGACTGGGCTGTTTCACTGGGCCACTGTGGGTGGAGTTTGCTGTTCAGATGAATGACAGAGCTCAGATGTGATTGGTGCTGTGAATGTGGTGGAGCATATTGACTGAAGGAAGAAACTTGGCTTGGGCCCAGGACTCTACATCCTTCAGAGCAGGGGCAGAGACAGCACAGTGCCTGTGCAATAAGTCATGAAGAGACACCTGGGAGCTCTGCCATGGCTTCTGTGGGTCCAGGTTTGCTGTGAGTTGGGGCCATTCTAGGTGGGGACTGGGGTTGTCCACAGCTGGTTGTGGGAGAAGGCAGGGGGATCTTATACAGAGCTTCTAGATGGTTCCACATGGGTGTTTCTTGGGATATTTTACAAGTCTAGAAGTTGCATCATTTGTCCCAGTGATATCATTTGTGTCTTTTTTTTTCCAAGCAGGGGTGAGAGGGCTGAAGGTGGAGCAGGGTCCTCCAGCCCTGAGCCTCCAGGAGGGAACCAACTCTACGCTAAGATGCAATTTTTCTACCACAGTGTTACGAGTGCAGTGGTTCCGACAGAACCCTGGTGGTGAACTCATCAGTCTGTTTTACTTGACTTCAGAGTCAAAGCAGGTTGGAAGGTTAAGCTCCTCACTGAAATCTAAGGACCTCTACAGTACACTGCACATCACAACCTCCCAGCTGGAAGACTCAGCCTCTTACTTCTGTGCAGCAGAGGCACAGTGCTCCCAGGTGACCTGCAGCCTGTGCCCAAACTGCAGCTGGGCCTGCAGCTCCACCCCTTCCAAGGGGGAGGCATGTTGAGCCCATATTAACCTTCCACATCTTTGGGTTTGCAAATTTATGTTCCAAAATATTATTTTGTCCTAAAATTAGAGTCTTCAGCACTGTCATTTCACTTCTTTTGCCTTCTTTTTCTTCCCTGAAATCGCTTTACAGGTAAAAAGCTATAATATGAAACAATGAAAATATGTACCAATAATGTACTGATAAATATGTACTGATAAATACTGATTATCAATATGTACTGATAAATGTACCAATATCTAATTTTCCATTAAAACACATTCCTCTGCAAACTATACATATATGACATGTAAATTGCTGAAAAAGGTTTGGAAAATGTATGGCAGTCAGCAAATAAATAGAGATGACTCATTTTTTTCAGTTTACTGCAGGTGTTTATACTTCAAAGGAAAAGGAAGAGAGGCCATATGATAGTTTTTAAAGTTTGCATTAGACTTATTCAAACCTAGATATGACAAATATAAGAAAAAATTAATTTAATTGAGTCACAGGCACTTTATTATTTATAAAGTACTATTATTTATTTATTAGTTATTATTTATTTAGTACTGATAACACCCTGTAAATAAATACTCTCATTTTATGCATGGGTAAAGTGAGGGTTGTTGAGTAGAAGTCAGTTGCTTAAATTAACATTATTATTAAATTGGTGCAGTTGGGGTGACATGAGAGATTATATTTTAAGCTACTTGAAACAGAAGTCTTTAAAATCATCTTATTCAAATGATTCTTATTGATAAATTTGAACAATGTGTTATATACATCACTAGCAAAATATCCATTTAGGTCATTTAAAAAATTAAATTTATTGAGGTGATATTGGTTAACAACATCATCTATGTTTGAGGTGTAGAATTTTATAATACATCACCTGTATATTGCATAGTATGCCCACCTCCAAAAGCCTAATCTCCCCTTGTCACTGTATAATTGACCAGCCATTTTACATTGTTTAATCTCCCATGAACTCTGTTTCCCTCTCGTCACTACCGTATTGTTGTCTATGCCTATGAGTTTTTGTTTATTCATTTGTTGCTTTCTGTTTTATGTCCTATAAATGAGTGAAGTTCTGTGATTTTTGTCCTTTTCTGTCCAACTCATTTCACTTAACATGACACTCTCAAGATCCATCCACACAAAGGCAAATGGCAGTATTTCATCCTTTCTTATGGCTGAATAGCATTCCACTGTATATAGGTACCAAACATTTTTATCTAATCACCCATCGAGGAATAAGGCTATTTCCATGTCTTGGCTATTGTGAATAACGTGGAGTTGATCTTAGGTGTACATACGTCTTTATGAATCAGTGTTTGCAAATTTTTTAGATATATACTCAGATGATGGGTTGCTGGATCTTATGGTAGCTCTATTCTAATTCTCTGAGGAACATCCATAAAGTTTTCCATAGAGGTTGCATCAATGTACACTCCCGCAAGCACTGTATGAGGATTACATTCAGGGCATTGCTAGATTGCACCTTGCATGGAAGAGCTCTTGAAAATTCTCATTCTGTTCCATTAAATACCATTGTTCTTCTTTGCATCTTGAGTGAATTTGTTACTTATGATATTGTAACATATTTACATTTGAGAAAGGGAGCAGAAAGCTTCTAGGACTACCTTGAAAACACCCTTATCTGTTACAGCCAGAGGGAAAGAGTTCTGGCCACCAAACCTGAAGTTTAAACTTGCATGTGGAACAATTGAATTCTAAGCTGCACTGTTTTTACTGTAATGTTAGGACACTGATAGAAGGCCTAAGACCCTAAAAATTAAGATGAAAACAAATGGAGAGACTCCAGTGAAGATGGGATCAGATCCAGCTTCCTGGGCCTGTGACCTGTGCAGTTTCAGAAGGAAATCCTGGTCGTGGTTTATATTCTATTATCATTTTCTTGAAATTCTTAATTTCCTCTTTGCACTTGTGTTGTATAAGGGAAGTCCCATAAGTGGATGGAACATGTGTGTGAGTCTTGGAGATACATAAGGCAGAAGGACACAGGAGAGAAGCACATGTAGGCTCAGGGTCATGGTCACAGCATGGAGTGTGTGAGGTAAGCAGGAGTCAGGACCACCTGTTGTGCCAGCACATGCTTTCACTCTCCGGGGCTTAGACATGCAGCAAAGGGGAGCAGTGAACTTTCTTGGTGAACTGTTACAAAGTGGAAGTGTATGTATGGGGTATTTCAGTAAGGTAGTTTGACAGTTTTTTTACACAACTACACATACTCTTACTATATAAACCCAGTAACAGTGCTCCTGGGTTTACTCAAAGGAGTTGAAAAGTTGTGTCCACACAAAAACTTGCTCACATGTGTTTATAGCTGTTTTATTTTAAGTTGATAAAACTTGCAAGCCTCCAAAATGTCCATCAGTACATGAATGGATAAGTGGTGGTCTATCCAAACATGAAAGGAGCTATGAAGATATGAAAAGAAAAAAGTTAAATGTATCTTACTAAATAAAGAAGCCAATCTAAAAGGGCCACATACTGTATGATTCCAACCATATGACATTATGGAAAAAGCAAAACTATGTAGGTGGTAAAAAGACCAGCCATTGCCTGGGGTTGAGGAGAGTGGGAGGGATAACTAAGAAGGGCACAAAGAATTTGTAGGTTATTGAAATTAATCCCAATGACACTACCTATAATGGTGGATACAGGCCATTATACATTTGTGTAAACCCATAGAATGTACAACACAGAGAGTAAACCCTACAGTTCAGTAGGAATGTGGGTGATTCATGTAGGTTTATCAGGGGTAAGAAATATACCACTCTTGTGAGGAAGTTCATAATGGAGGAGGCTGTGTGCATGTGGGGGCAGGAGGTACCTTGGAAATATCTGTACCTTTTCATAATTTTTCCATGCCCCAAGCTTCTCCATATTTTCAGTGAACATAGACAGTAAAATGTGGGACATTTCTCATAGCAATATATATATTTTCTGGTCTATCTCGTGAGGCAAAGGAACAAAAAGAAAAAATATACAAATGGGGTTCTTTCAAACTAAAAAGTATTTGCACAGAAAAAGAAACCATCAACAAAATGAAAAGACAATTCACTGAATGAGAGCACATATTGGCCAATGATATGTCTGGTAATGTATTCATTTCCAAAATTTATGAAGAACTCAAACAACTCAACACCAAAGAAACAAACAGCCCCATTAAATATTGAACAAAGGACGTGAACTGACACTTCTTCAAAGAAGCTCAACCTCACTAATCATCAGAGAAATGCAATTTGAAACCACAATGAGATATCACTCTTTTTAAAATAAGAGATCCCAAATTTTCATTTTGCACTGGATCTCAAAAATAATATAGGCAGGCCAGGCTGAAAATTTCAAACCCCAAATTAACTTTGCCAGGAGAAATGCCAGATATCCTGATGCCATAGACTGTTCTAGAAAGTGTTTCTTGCTTTGCATATTAATAACCTCATTTTCCTCCTATTAGTTTTCCCAGATGTGAAGTTTTTTGAATTTTTTATGTTTTCTTAGAGGTTCTATGTGATGTGTTATTGATATACATGTAAGAAATGTGTCCAGAAGAACATCCTGCTTAACCAGGAAGAACCATTGAACCACTTTCATCTCACCTCCTGTAATAATATATACACTCAGTGGCAAGTCCTGTTTTACTGGAGATGTCTCCTAGATCCATCACTGAACTATAGGAGAAATGAAAATGGAGATAGAAAGTTACCTTGAGGACCCTGTCTCTGCCACTGAAGAGATCCTGGGGTTGTGTAGGGGAAACCTGATACCCACTAGATTGCACACGGATGTAAAAATGGTCAAGGGCTTCCGTGATGCAAGACAATCTTTAAGGATGTGAGGTGTGAGAGATCAGATTTATTCTTTGTAGTTCTAGAGGAGCAGAGAGTTCAAATCACAGGAAAGAAGCTCCCACTTCTGGAAATGAGGTAGTCTTGGTTTCCTAGAAACCATTTCTCACTATCAGTTCTTCAGGGTCAGTTTCTGCTTGTATTATTCTCTTGGCAAACACAGGAAATATTTAGGCATACCTAGATTTATTCTCCCAGAGGTGTTCAAAAAATCAAGAAATTAAAGTGAATGAGAAAGCGTTGTTTGTAGAGAAAGACAACTTTGGATACTCACAGGTTTTAAATAATTTATCAATGTCTCAAGTAAAGAACACTGTAGTGGAGTTTGGGAGAAAAGTGATAGATTATGGAATCTGAGATAGCAATGGCCAGGGAGGCAGGTATCCATTCCAGGAGAGTTGGCTTACACTGTAGAAAAAGTTCCAATAAGGACTAGAGTCAGTAATTGCATTTTAGGGCCTGCCATCTATCTTGAGGAGAAAATGAAACCACCTCAAGAATAAACTTATATGTGGTTTTATTTCTGAATCTGTAGCCTGATGTTTTCTCAGGAACTGTACTTGTTCAATACTTTGAGGAATATAAGACACAGCATTAGAAAAGATTTCTTAGAGTATGTCAGATTTCTCACAGCAATTCAAACCAACCTGTGGATGAAATAGTTTTCTATGGTTGAAATACTAATAGCTCATGGAACATATCCCCATGCTCTCTTACCATGGAGAGTTGGTTCTTTACTTTTTATCACAGTCAAGCCTAAGAAAGATTCCTAATTTCCACTTCAGTACCATCCATTCTGTGGGAATACCCAGGTCATAAGCAAGATCAGCTGATAGGAGCAGGGTTTGACAATGTGTGTTCAATATCCAATAGTCTTCTCCTTCATACTCTGATGTTTGCTTACATATTACCTTAAGAAAAAGCTTGGAGAGATGGCAGTGAGTAGGTAGGATTGGAGCTTAGTTCTCCTTGTTCCCTGCTGGAATACCTAGCTAATCTTCTGAGGAACAGAGTGAACAGCCAATGGAATTCCAGCTTATATGAAGTTTGGAGGCCAAAAATTGCAAATGACATTGAAAAACAGATGGTGGGGAGAGTGCACTGGGACAATAAGGTCCCCTGGGATCTGCACTGGGACCAAGGCTGCTGTGGCCCCTGTGCCAGCACCTGCTGCAGGATATGGGGAGGAGAGTTGGAGCACCAGCTTGCTCCCCTAGCAGAGCAAGGATGGCAGCCCTGCACTAGGAGGGACCCGGGTGCTGGAAGTCACTGGGGGAAGTAGAGATGAAGAGGGAGACACACAGAAGTAGTACACTTCTGCTGGGACAGCAAACACTGGCAGCAGAGGAACTGGGGTGCTGGGCAACACCTGGAGAAGGGAGGAGTTGGGCCATGTCAGACCCTGACTTGGATAGTCCCCAGACTGGTTGAAAAGTGGGGCTGTGTGAAAAGTTGTGCACTTGATAAGAACAGCAGGCAGTTGCTTTGTAAGGAACTCTCCAGCAATGACTGGTGTCCCCAGAGGGAGAGAAATTTCAGTTGCGTGTGCCCAGAGTGAATGGTGCAGGGGAACCTTGTGCCCCGCCCATCTGGCACCCAGCTCCCAGAGACAGTAGCTGAGCTCAACTGTGCACCCCACCTATCTCGCACTGCATTTGCCCAGAGTGAGTGGTGGAGGGGAACCGTGTGCCCCATTGGTTTGGCACTACAAGTCCAGAGACAGTAGCAGAGGGGAACCATGAACCCCGCTTGTCTCTGGCTCTGAGCCAGAGATTGACTCACATTGTGAGCAGTTGAGTGGCTGGTTTGAGCCTGGCGGCTCATAGAAAACCTGGGCTGGAGGCCAGGAAACTGTGAATGATGTGACCCAAACCTGGTCCCCATCCTCTCAGACCCAAAGAAAGGGAGAAAAGCAAAGCAAGGCCCCTTCTTTCTGTGGCATCTAAGAAAAGCAGCAGAACTTGCTGAACAGGTTTAAAGTCAGCAGGATGCTCATCTTTTTTTCCTTTCTCTTTTTGGATCCTCTCTCTGCCCTGCCCCCCTTTTTTTCTTTTTCCAAGTGAGATGATAATACTCAGAGTTACAAAGAGTCCAGAGACAGATCAAAAGGGGGAGCACAAGGCTAACCCCAAAAACTGAGAAACTGAAACAAATATCACTTTGCTATCCCATAGAGCTGGCATTTTATTGTGTATTGTATTATTATTATCTTGTAATTATTTTTTACCACTTTTATCTTGTTAGTATTTTAAATTTTCTCTTCCTTATGTTTAGTTTTCCTCATTTTATTTCCCTGTTTAATAGCATTGCTTGACTGGTCTTCCTTATCTTCTCTGTATTGTATTTTAATTTCCCTTCTTTCACTTCACCTGTGTTCCAGCAACACACAACTCTTGATTGGGTACTTTCTATTCTGGTTATCCAAATCATATATTTCTTGTCATATTGTCATTGTCCCAGTACTATTGTAAATAATTGTTGTTCCATACAATTGTATGTACTACACAGCAACCCTCCATGATCTTAGACCACTTCATTTTAATCCTGAGCATTATTATTGTTCTGGTTAACTCTATTCTCTCTCATACTACATCTACTGTCTATACTTTAATCTCACTATATCTCATCATCTAACCTTGCTCAAGTGCTCTGTTTTCTGGATTCAGCTCACAATCATCCTCCTCTCTAATGAGAGTCTTATCTCTCTTTCACTTTTATAAAAAGTGGCTAATTGGGTGAAATATCACAGTTAATGCTATATTTATCCAAAAATTCTCCTATCACTTCTCTACTTGCTGGTACTTTAAATCCCATAAAATACTCTCCTGCTGTCTTAATCCATTTTGCCTACCCCCTGCCACAGATCACATACAAGAATAGGTGGAGCTGTGAACATCAGTATTCCTGCTGGAGGAGAAAAACCACCAATAAAGGAACCACCAAAAGGTACAAACCTGAGTACAACAAGAGAGCCCACACAAACAGAAGAAAGGGCAAACATAGAGCATCCAGTCAAGGTGAACAGAGACCACACTACTGAACCTCATAGACTTCCTACCATGGAAGTTCACCCTACAAAGATACAAAGACAGCTAACAAATCAAAACATCAGGAAGCACAGAAACAAACAAAAAGAGTCAACTAAAATGGGGAGACAAAAAAAAACATGCAATCAAAAGGAATGGAAGACTACCCACCAAAACAGCTAAACAAAATGGAGGTAACCAAACTATCAGATATAGATATCAAGTTAATGATTATAAAAATGCTGAAGGAGCTCACAGACAACTACAAGGAAGCATGTGAGAACTACATCAGCATGAAAAAGGAAATAGAAACTATAAACAAAAACCAGGAACAAATGAAAAAGAAAACAATAAAATGAATAAATAAAATGAACAATAAAATGAACAATGAAATAAAAAACACATTAGATGGACTTACAAGCAGGCTGGATGAGGCAGAGGATCATATCAGTGAGTTGGAGGACAAGGTAGAAAAAAACTCCCAGAAAGAGCAAGAAAAAGAAATAGAATCAGAAAGAACAACTAGGTGGTAAGGGAACTGTAAGACAACATGAAATGCAACAATATCCATATAATAGGGATACCAGAAGGAGAAGAAGAAGAGCAAAGGATAGAATACCTGTTTGAAAAAGTAATAATGGAAAAGTTCCCTAATTTGATGAGAGAAAAAGTCACACAAAACCAGGAAACAAAGAGAGTCCCAATCAAAAGGAACCCAAAGAGGACCACTTCAAGACACAAAATAATTAAAATGGCAAAACTCCAAAACAGAGAGAGAATCTTAAAGGCAGCAGGGGAGAAAAAGGAAACCTCCAGGAAACATACAAGGGAGCCCCGATAAGGCTAGCAGCTCATTTCTCAATGGAAATGCTCCAAAGCAGAAGACAAGGGTAAGAAATACTCCAAGTAATGAGAGTCAGAGGCCTGCAACCAAGATTACTCTACCCAGCAAGGCTCTGAATTAAAATGGAAGGCCAAATGAGGAGCTTCCAAGACAAAAGAAGTCTAAAAGAATACATGTCCACCAAACCAGCTCTGCAAGACATGCTAAAGGGACTGCTTTAAGAAAAGAAAGGAAAAGAGAGAGACAGTGAGAGGAACACAGGTACAAAACAATGATAATGAATAAGTGTCTACCAATAATAACCTTAAATGTAAATGGATTAAATGCTCCAATCAAAAGACATAGAATAGCTGAATGGATAAGAAAGCATGGCCCACAAATATGCTACCAAGAGACCCAACTCAGAAGAAAAGACCTACACAGACTGAAAGTGAAGGGCTGGAAACAAATATTTTAAGCAAATGGACAGGAATAAAAAAGCTGGGGTAGCAATACTCATATCAGACAAAATAGACTTCAAAAAAAGAACCATAAAAAGAAATCCAGAAGGTCACTTTATAATTCTCAAGGGAAGAATCCATCAAGAAGACATAAACATTGTAAATATTTATGCACCCAATATAGGAGCACCCAAATACATAAAGAAAATCTTGGAGGACTTCAAGAAAGATATTGACAGCAACACAATTATACTAGGAGATTTTAACACTCCACTCTAAAAAATGGACAGATCTTCCAAAACAAATATCAACAAAGATATTGTGGCATTGAGCAATGTCCTAGATCAAATGAACTTGACTGATATATATAGAGACTCTCATCTCAAAGAAGCAAAATACACATTCTTTTCAAATGCACATGGAACATTTTCAAAGATAGGCCATGTGATAGGTCACAAAACAAGCCTCAACAAATTCAAGAAAATTGAAATCATACCAAGCATTTTCTCAGATCACAAAGACTGAAACTAGAAACCAACCTCAAGGAAAAAACTCAAAAACACTTAAACTCATGGAGATTGAAAAGAGGATACTATTGAACAATGAATGGGTCAAGAAGGAGATGAAGAAGTAAATCAAAAAATTCCTGGAAGCAAATGAAAATGAACTCACAACAACCCAAAATGTATGGAACACAGCAAAGGCAGTCCTGAGAGGGAAGTTCATAGCAATACAGGCCTAACTAAAAAAGATAGAAACATTTCAAAGAAACAACCTAACCCTATGTCTACAAGAATTTGAAGAACAACAACAAAGAGAGCCCAGAGCAAGTAGAAGGAAGGAAATAACCAAGATCAGAGCAGAATTAAATGACATAGAGACGAAAAGCATAATTCTAAGGATCAATGAATCCAGGAGCTGGTTCTTTGAAAAGATAAACAAAATTGACAAGCCTTTAAGCAGACTCATCAAGAAAAAAAGAGAGAGGGATCCAAATAAACACTATCACAAATGAAAGAGGAGATTACAACTGATACCACAGAAACACAAAGGATTGTAACAAAATACTACAAACAACAATATGCCAAATTTGAAAACCTAGGTGAAATGGACAAACTTGTAGAAAAATATAATCTTTCTAAATTGAATGAAGAAGAAGCAGAAAGCCTGAACAGACCAATAACAGCAAAAGAAACTGAAGCAGTAATAAAAAAACTACCAACACCAAAAGCCCTGGACCAGATGGTTTCATAGGAGAATTCTGCAAAACATTTAAGGAAGAGCTAACCCATATCCTGCACAGACTATTTCAAAAAATCCAAAGAGATGAAAGACTCCCAAACTCTCTTTACGAGGTCAGCATTATCTTAATCCCAAAACCAGATAAAGACACAACACAGAAAGAAACCTTCAGGTCAATATCGCTGATGAATACAGATGTTAAAATTCTCAACAAAATATTGGCAAACCATATCCAGCAATCCATTAAAAAGATCATACACCATGACCAGGTGGGATTCATCCCAGGGATGCAAGGATGGTACAATAGTCACAAATCAGGAAATGTAATACATCACATAAAAAAAAGCAAAGATAAAAATCACATGATCATATCAATAGATGTGAAATAAGCCTTTGATAAGGTACAGCACCCATTTATGATAAAAACACTCAGCAAAGTGGGAATGGAGGGAGCATTGCTCAACATAAAAAGGGTCATATACTGGAGACCTACAGCTAACATTATATTCAATGGGCAAAAACTAAAAACTTTTCCAGTGAGATCAGGAACAAGACAAGCTTGTCCACTTTCACCACTTCTATTCAACATAGTATTGGAAGTCCCAGACACAGTGATCAGACAAGAAAAAGAACTAAAAGGCATCCAAATCTGAAAAGAGGAAACAAAACTCATTGTTTGCTGATGACATGATAGTGTACATAGGAAACCGCATGGACTCCACAAAAAACATGCTTGACCTAATAAATGTATTTGGCAAAACAGTGGGATACAAGGTCCATATCCAGAAACCAAAGGTTGTACACCAACAATGAAATACCAGAAACAGAAATTATGATAAAAATCCCATTTGATATTGCAATAAGAAAAACAAACTACGTAGAAATAACCTAAGGAAGGAGGTAAAAGACCTGCACTCAGAAAATGACACAACATTGAAGAAAGAAATCAAGGAAGACACAAACAAATTGAAACATATACAGTGTTCATGGATTGGAAGAATTAACATCATCAACATGTCTATACTACCCAAAGCAATGTACAAATTCAATGCAATTCCTATTAAAGTATCAATGGCATATTTCAGAGATAGAGAACAAACACTTCAGAAATTTATATGGAACCATAAATGACCCCAAATAGCTGCAGCAATTTTGAGAAAGAAGAACAAAGTAGGAGGAATCACAATATCTGATACCAAACTGTATTACAAGTTCAATGTAATCAAAGCAACCTGGTACTGGCATAAAAACAGGCACATGGACCAGTGGAACAGAACAGAGAGCCCAGAAATAAACCCCAGTCTCTACGGTCAATTACTATTGGACAAAGGGAGCAGCAGCATAAAATGAAGCAAAGATAGCCTCTTTAACAAATGGTGTTGGCAGATCTGGACAGCTACATGCAAAAAATGAGACTCAATGACCAGCTTACACCATATTTATTTACAAAAATGAATTCAAGGAAGATAAAATATTTAAATATAAGTTGTGACACCATTAAAGTCCAAGAAGAGAACAAAGGTAGGAAAATCTTAGATATTCTACACAGCAATATTTTCACTGATATGTCCCCTAGAGCAAGGGACATAAAGGAAAGAATAAACAAATGGGATCTCATTAAAATAAAAATCTTCTGCACAGCTAAGAAAACAGCACTAAAATGAAAAGAGAAGCAACCATATAGGAAAACATATTTGCAAATGATCTCTGAGACAAGGGTTTGATTTCTAAAATATGTATACAACTCACATGACTCCACTCTAAGAAGACAAGCAATCCAATTTAAAAATGGGCAAAGGACTCGAACAGACACTTCTCAAAGGAGGACATATGCAGGGTCCAGAGACACATGAAAAAATGTTCAGTATAACTATGAGATACCACTTCACATCAGTCAGAATGGCCATCATAAACAAAGCAACAAACAACAAATGTTGAAAAGAGTGTGGAGAAAAAAGAACTGTACTGCACTGTTGGTGGGATTGCAGACTGGTGCAACCATTATGGAAAACAGTATGGAATTTTCTCAGAAAACTAAAAATGGATCTGCCTTTTGACCTGGCAATTCCACTGCTAGGATTACATCATAAGAATGATGAAACATTAATCCAAATGAACCTATGCACCCCAATGTTCATAGCAGCACAATTTATGATAGCCAAGTGCTGGAAGGAACCTAAGTGCCCATTAGTAAATGAGTGGATCAAAAAAAAAAAAAAACAACAACGATGGTACATTTACACAATGGAATTCTATGCAGCAGAGAGAAAGAAGGAGCTCCTACCATTTGCAACAGCATGCATGGAACTGGACAGCATGATGCTAAGTGAAATAAGTCAGACAATGAAAGACAAATACCATATGCTCTCACCATTAACAAGAACTGAATCAACAAAACAAAGAAACAAGCAAAATATAACCAAAGACAATGAATTTGAGAACAGGCTGACAGTGATCAGAAGGGAGAGGGGAGGGGATAATGGGGGAAAAGGGTGAAAGATTTACAGGAACAATTATAAAGGACATATGGACAGTAACAAGGAGGAGTGGAAATGGGGGAGGGAAGTGGGGAAGCCTGGGGTGGTGGGGAAGGGTGGGCGAAAAAGGCAGAAAATAGTACTTGAACAACAATAAAAAAAATTTAAAAAAAGAAAAAGCTTTTCTTCATAACAGACAAATAAGGATGAGCTGAAAAGAAAATGTTTTTTCTCATATTTATATAAAAAATTCAGCTACAGTTTATTTTTTCCCCTTTACAGTTATTTTATTTTATTTTTTAATTTATTTTTTTATTGATGCTGAAGTACAGTTGTCTCTATTTACACCCAACCATGCCCCATCCATCTCTGCCTCCCACACTTCAACCTACCCCCTTTGGCTTTGTCAATGTGTCCTTACACATGTTCCTTGATGTCCCTTCCCCAATTATCCCCTATTATCTCTCTACCCCCTCCTTTCTGATTAATGTCAGTGTGTTCCTTATTTCAATGTCTCTGATTGTATTTTCCTTGCTTGTTTGTATTGTTGGTTAGGTTCCACTTGTAGGTGAGATCATATGGTATTTGTCTTTCATTGCCTGGCTTATTTCACTTGGCATAATGCTTTCCAAATCCATTGATTCTGTCATGAAGGGTAGGTTCAATAGTATTTTGTATTAGTTTCAGAATACAGTGAAGTGGTTAGAAATCATGTACTTTACAGAATGATCCCTGTGTTTCTTCAAGTCCCCACCTGGCCCCATACAGAGTTCTTATGATACATTTTTTAAGAAAAGATTTCATTTATTTAATTTTAGAGTGAGGGGAAGGGAGAAAGAGAAGGAGAGAAACATTTATGTTGGAGAGATCCATCAATTAGTTGTCTCTTGCACTGCCTCCTGCTACCACCCCAAATGGGATCCTGGCCCACAAGCCAGGTCTGTGCCCTCACTGGGACTCAAACCAACAACCTTCTTGTTCACAGGTTGGTGGTCAATCAACTGAGCCAAACCAGCCAGGACTAGATTTCACATATAAGTAAAATCACATGGTGTTTGTCTTTCTTTGTATAATTTACTTTACTGAGCATAATACCTTCTAGGTCCATGCATGGTTTCCCAAAGGGCAACATTTCCTTCCTTTTATGGCTAAGTAGTATTCCATTGTGTGTATGTACCACAGTTTCAAAAGGAGGGCTTTATATTTTCTTTGTTTATGAGTGTGAATCATGGTATTTTCCTTATTTAAAACATGTAAAACCGGGCCCTCATTGAATAAGTACCAACAGCATCTGCATCTTTCTAAAATATTGACAATAACTCAGCTGTGTGCAGAGATATAAATATTGATCTCTACATTCTTTTATAATATCTGATCTAAGAGTTAATTTGTTTGATGTTTTGCTGTCTTTTTGTATCTGAGTCTCTCACAGGCATAGGGTAACATAACATTTAACCAGCAAGTTCAGGAGTTAGAGATGTGACCACAAGGTGGTAGTGCACCTCTGCTGATGCAGAATATGTGGAGGGTTCATTTTAGTGGTTCTGAATGAATAGACTTTGACAGAAATACAGTTCTTTTCTTATTGGCTGGGGAGAGAATGTGAGAAACCCATATTTTCAGGTTGTTAGAGGAAAAGAGACAACTTTATAACAGCAGTAGCTCCCCTGGCTGTAGGTAGCAGTCCACAATTGATCTCAAGTAAAAAGAATGAAGACATCCATTGGAGCATTCTTTATGTCTTTTTGGCTGCAGCTGGACTGTGAGTTGAGGGTTAATGGGAAATAGACTGTATTAGTGGATATTCTTTTAGAAACCAAGCCTGGCTTTATTTGGGTTTCCTTAGTTACTGTAGAGAAAGAACATGCTGCAGCATAATAATCTACTTACTCTTGTCCTTTCTCTGAATATTTCTTGCTGCCTAGGTGTCAGCCGAGGAGAGAAAGTGGATCAGCATCCTTCTACCCTGAGTGTCCAGGAGGGAAACACCTCTGTCATCACCTGTTCTTATTCAGACAGTGCCTCAGTCTATTTTCCTTGGTATAAGCAAGAAGCTGGAAAAGGTCCCCAGTTCATTATACACATTCATTCAAATGAGAATGAAAAGCACCATGAAAAACTCACTGTTTTATTGAATAAGACAGCCAGACATTTCTCCCTGCACATCAAAAACACCCAGCCTGGAGATTCAGCTGTGTACTTCTGTGCAGCGAGTACACATTGCCTCCCAAGCACCTGAATCCTCTACACAAACCTGTCTCTAAGTGGAAACTACTGTGTTGTATGTTGAAAACATGTAATAAAAAGGTTAGTTTCAAGATGACCAAGAAAGTGTTAGAACATTTTGTTTGGTAGACTGTTACATAATGAATTCTTGAAGTCAGTTAGTACTATTTAATTTTAAAAATTTTGCTTTAATGATTTTTTAATATTTGCTATACAAACTCTGTCCTATTAAAAATACCCTTATCATCAGTATCAGAAACCTTATTATGGTCAGGCTTTCAAATATTGTGTTTTCAAAATAGCATTCTTAATTTTTCTATTGAAAATAATGGTATTTCAAATGCAGAAAATAAGTAGAGTACAAAAATGTGAAGTTGATACTTATGTGATCAGGTATTATTGGCCATATCTATATTAATTTTTGCATCAATTTTTGTTATAATTAGAATCATAATTTCTTCACTGAATTATAGATCTTGAATTGAGCATTTTACATTTCATCAACACTTCTCTTGCAATGCCTGCTTTTTTCAATAGCTCTGAGAGATTTTACTAAATTACAGGTTTGTATTAATTTTGTTGTTCTATATTTGTGGCAAAATGTGACCGTGTTTTCATTGTGCTCTGATCATTTTCTTTTTTAGAAAAAAATGTGACAGTTTTTTCCCAAAACTTTGTGGTGGTATATATTATTTGTGTATTTGAGGCAATCAGGACTGGAAGTGATTTGAAAATGTGAACTTTTGATTAAACCTACAAAGCAATTCTCTTTTATGAAATTCTGTACATATTTGTTCATATTTAGTCTCTCAGAGAATCTAGAGGACAGAGTTGTTTATTATTTACTTCTAGAGCCTCAGTACCTAGCACAATCTTTTTCACATTGTTGATAATCAGTAGATGTTTGTTAAAAACAGAAAGGTGAACTCTGGTATTTATTCATAATTTTAATTTAAGTTTTGTGATAGAATTAAATTGATAAATTGATTTTTGAATATTAAAATCCTTATTGTGTATATTTGATTATTTCCTTAATTAAGAATGTGCATTTTTAAATGAATACACATCTTTCTTTCTCAACAAAGCTCTATTATTTTAAGACAATAAAATGTGTTCCTAGACTTGTACTTGTTGTTTCCAGTATGGGCTATAGAGGAACATTTTTATAAGTATTTACCAGCTACCTTACTATTATTAGTGGAATGCACACAGGCATTAGATGAATGGATAATTTACAGATTGCTTGTGACAAATCTCCCTGCCTTGTCTTCATGTTTTGACTGAATGAACATTCAGTCAAACATTATTGACCACAACCTTTTTTTTTTATTAAAAATGCTATTTCTTTTCATGTTACAGATAAATCAATGTAATGAAAGTATTTGTGTTGGTAATTAATCTCCTAATTCTCCTACTCATGGTCAGTGGTAGGTTATTCTTAATATCTCTTATATTCTTCCTAAAGATGTTTATCTTTGGTGACTGGTGTGGCATAGGGGACAGGTTTGTTTTTGGTATAGCAAATGTGACTCAGCTCTGTATGGAAAACCTACAGAAGCAATGTGGTAGGCAGGAGCCAGACCCTCAAACCAGGTTTTTCCCATGGGAATCAGGCCTAGAAAATGCATACAGACTGTTAGGACTTGCTCTTGCTAAAACTCCCTCACCCTAGACTAAAACAGTAGATGTTTATTCACTATCTTCAAGGTAATTTCCAAAGCCTAGGTGAATTTTCCCAAGGAGAGAGCTAATCAGCTTGCCATCTTCCCCTTCTGCATTTGTTGTTTTCATTTCCTTATTTGTACCTATAATGTAGACAATAATATTCTGTGTAATAGATAATAAATCCTTCTTTGATGTAAGACCCAAGAAAGAACAATAAAAGTCTTTCTAGGCAAGGGTCAGGGTGCACTCATCTTGAGAGAGTGGTCGAAGCTCTGAGAGGTGCTCTCTCCTTGGGAGAGTGGCTGTGCCTTCCCCTTTTTCTCCACAGGATTGCTGTAGCGTGTGCATTTGTTCTCATCTTCAGCCACAACAGGCGGACTCTGCTGGCCAAAGTTTGCCACAGTGTGCTAGCTATCAGAGAGATGCAAATTAAAACCACAATGAGATACCACTTCACACCAGACAGAATGGCCATCATAAACAAAGCAACAAACAACAAGTGTTGGAGAGGTTGTGGAGAAAAGGGAACCCTAGTGCACTGTTGGTGGGACTGCAGACTGGTACAACCACTATGGAAAGCAATATGGAACTTCCTCAGAAAACTGAAAATGGATCTGCCTTTTGACCCTGCAATTCCACTGCTGGGACTCTATCCTAAGAATACTAAAACACCAATTCAAAAGAACCTATGCATCCCAATGTTCATAGCAGCACAATTTACAATAGCTAGATGCTGGAAGCAACCAAGATGCCCATCAGTAAATGAATGGATCAAAAAACTATGGTACATTTACACGATGGAATTCTATGCAGCAGAAAGAAAGAAGGATCTCCTACCCTTTGCAACAGCGTGGATGGAGCTGGAAAACATTATGCTAAGCGAAACAAGCCAGGCAGTGAAAGACAAATACCATATGATCTCACCTTTAACAGGAACCTAAATAACAAAACAAAGAAACAAGCAAAATGTAACCAAAGACACTGAAATAGAGGACAGGCTGATGGTGACCGGAGGGGAGAGAAGAGGGAATTTAAGGGGGACAGTGGGAAGGGTTCACAGGAACAAACTTAAAGGACACATGGTCATAGACTAAGGGGAGGGTGGTAATGGGAGGGAAGTGGGGAGGGTGGGAGGGGGGACTGGATTGGGAGTAAAAAGGAGAAAACTGTATATGAACAATGATTAATAAAAAAAAGATAATCACTCTTGGGTGAGTTTTGGTTGTTAGTTATTAGCAAATTGGTTGTTTGGATAAGGAAATTCAATGTCCTAAATCAGATTTATAACATTTGAACAAGAAAGGCCAGTATTGTAGTCCAACACCTCAATGGCTCTTATTATTTTCCTAACTGTAACCACTAGCTCTGGTCCAGTGAAAGCAAGGTGACTGTTGATTGGTCCATTTCCTCCAAGGCTGGTGGTGGGAGAGGGATGCATGGCTTCTGTTTGATTGCTTTATCTTTTTAAAACAAGTTAGAAAAAAGAGGGATGGTGCAATTACTATAGACTTAACTGCTTTATAACATGTAGGTGAAAATTTATTTATGGAAAAAAAAAAAAGAAATCCTTTAGCCAGAGGTGCAGAGTCAGTACATACTTAGACACACTCAAGTTTTAAACCTTCATCATGGTATTGGTTTCCTCTCTTATTTCTGGTCAATTCACTGTTAGCATTATCACCTTCTCTTTACCCTGCAAAACCAGAGTGTGTGCTGACCATCTCCCCATTGCTTGCTTTCCCTAGGGTGGTGCTGATGTTCCAAGTTGTGGGGTTCCTCCCAGTCCTGCAGAACAAGACCTTTTCTGAGCTCTGAAACTAGCCAAGACTTCCTAGTACCTTGTGAGCAGGATCCTGATGCTGTCTGTTTGTGCTGTGGGTAGTAGTACTCATGCCCTTTAATGAGCACTGGGAGCCCTGGCTCCTCTTCTCCCAGTTGCTCAGTTGGGTAGCACACCCCAGTATGTGGATGGGGAAGAATGAGGCCAGAGTATTTTTGGCAGCCTCCCCATGTTGGGAGAGCCAGGTGCTCACTCACCTGCTCTCACTTTTGCCTGTGGGAAAAAAACCATAGGACTAGAAGATTTCTATTGTCACTGAGCTACATCACATAGGGGAAGGTTTGACTAAAGTAAAGTGAAATTGTTCCTCTTACCCTTTAAAATGCTATCAATCTCAGACATTTTTGTTCCTGCAGTGTAATTTCTGAGCTGGATTCCTGGAGTTCTCCAAAGGTACTCTAGTATATGATGGTGAAAGTTGGTATTTTGGTGGGGAGAGGATGAAGATGCCAGAAAATTTCTATATTGCCATTTTAATCTCTATTTTCTTCTAGTTTTTAAAAGATTTTGCTTATTGCTTGATCCTATTAATTTATTTTTTATTGTTCATCAATTACAGTCATCCCAATTTTCCCTCTATTACTCTCCCCCCTGCTCAACCCACCCCCATCTCCCACATTCAATTCTCCCCCTCACCTCATTATCTTGGACTAGGGACCTTTGTCTATGTTCCTTGACAACACTTCCCATTCTTCCCCCTGTTGCACCCCGCTACTGTTTCATCTGGTTACTCTCGGTTTGGTCTTCACTTTCATGTTTCTGGTTCTAATTAGCACACTTGCTTGTTTTGTTGACCAGGGTCCATTTACAGGTGGAATTTGGTCATATGGTATTTGTCCTTTACTGCCTGGCTTATTTCACTTAGCATACTGTTTTCTAGCTCCATCCTTGCTGTAGCAAAGTGTAGGATTTCATTCCTTCTTTCTTTCTGCTGCATAGTATTCTGTTGTGTAAATGTACCAGTTTTTTTATGCACTCAATTACTGTTGGGCACTTAGGCTTTTCAGGCACTCGACTATCGTAAATTGTGCTGCTATGAACATTGGGGTGCACAGGTTATTTTGAATTGGTGTTTCAAGATTCATAGGGCATAACCCCAGCAGTGGAATTGCCAGGTCAAAAGGTAGTTACATTTTTAGTTTTCTGAGGAAATTCCATACTGTTTTCCATAGTGGTTGCACCAGTCTGCATTCCCACCAACAGTGTACTAGGGTTCCCTTTTCTCCACAACCTTGCCAGCACTTTCTGTTTGTTGATTTGGTTATGAAGCCATTCTGACCAGTTTTAAGTGGTATCTCATTGTGGTTTTAATTTGCATCTCTCTGATATTTTAAATTTTGAATAAATAATCACATACTAACAGACTGATTTCAGAGTATAGTGCTGTGAATTTTGATTTTAACATGTTGTGTAGATTATGTAAGTATCACATGATGAAGATAGAGAATAGTTTCATTGCTAACAATATTGTCTTTCACTGTCCTTTTGTAATCACACACTCCCCTATTCCACATTGGTCTGTTGTTTTATGTTTTAGCCTGTTTTAGAATGTCATATGAATGGAACAATAGAATACATAATCTTTTGAGATGTCGGTTTCGTGGTCTGAGAGAATGTATGCCTGAGCCCCATCTCTTCCACCACTGGCAGTTTTTTCTATGCTTGGTGGTTTGAACTTTTGAGTATTTTATACACATAGTTCATCATTTCAAATGTTTGTTTTGTTATTCATGAATATTCACTCTAGCAATATTAGTAAGGATTTAGTCATTATTTGGCCTTTGTAGCACTTGTAATTGATACCACATTCAACAATACTTTGTTGTACTAGCTGTGGTGGATACTGGCCAGCAGTATCCATCTCGGCTGTGCATGTTCATCGAAACGTGCTAAAAACATACACAGAGACAACCAGGTCCTGTGGGGGAATAGGAACAGAAGGGCCGCTCCTCACGTGGGGAGCACCTTGGCCACCCTCTCTTCTGGAGGGCACCATGGCCACTCCTTCTCGTGGGGAGCACCACATGTCCATACCCAAGCAGATTTTTATTGAGAAAACAGACTTAGTTTGTGGATTCACAGTCTGGCAGAAAAGATAAAAAGATGTAGGCAACTTACAAAGGTGGGGACAGAACTCCTGCTGAGATTCTGGGCAAGGTTTGGAGTTTTTAACATATGGCTCAAAGGGCAGTTTTGGTTATCTGTCTGTGCTTTTAAATTCCAAGTTAATAACATCCTCCAGCAAACAGATCTCACAGGATCCTGCATGTTCTATGTCCCAGGCCTGATCACCCCGGGGGTCTGCCGTTTCTCGTCTGGGCCACCCGTGCTATTCTGAGTTAACAGAGAAGACAAAGGCAGCCAGGAGACTTGGATTTCTCACATCTAAGAACAAAGACTCAGGCTTTGACAAAGCCAAGGGGGCAGGGGTTGATGTCAATCACCCCTTCACTTCCACAGCCCCGTGAATTTCTTTCGTCAGGCCATCCCACATGATCGCGTCTGTCTTAGATTCATTGTCTTTCTTAGAGAATTGTTACCTGTCATTGGCTGATGATCATGCCAGGGAAATAAGTTTTGTCTCCTAAATGGCTCCTGGTCTGGAGGTCCTTCACTCAGCCTAAGTCACGGGGGGTTACAGCTTCCTGAGACCAGGCAGGGCAGCCCCCAACAACTAGCAATGGCTTTACAGAGCTGAACTGCATAATTAGGGTGGATGTCATCTCATATCAAGGCTTCTATTTGTCACTACACACAAGTATAATTCAAAATGCATCAAAGATCTAAATATAAGATCTGAAAAAGTACATTACATTGAAGAAAACATGGACACTATACATATGAACCTTGGTATTATAGAGTTCCTTATGAATTTGATCTCAAAAGCAAGGAAGTAAAAGCACAAATAAATGAATGAGACTAGAACAAATTGAAAACCTCCTGCACAACAAGAAACACTGTAAACAAAATAAAAACACAACCAACAAATGGGAGAAGATATTTGCAAACAACTTCTCCAGTAAGAGGTTAAAATTCAAAATATATAAAGAACACAGACAATCAACAAAAAAAATCAACTAAGAAAATGGGCAGAGACCTGAAAAGACACTTTTCCAAGAAATATACAAATGGTGAACAGATACATGAAAAGTGACATAACTTCACTAGCTGTAAGAGAAATGCAAATCAAAACTATGATGAGGGTCTACCTTACAGCTGTTAAGCTGGCTATCATCATTTAAAGAGCAATAACAAGTGTTGAAGATAGTTGCCAGAGAAGATGATGGTTGGGAAATGGGGTGTGAAATGTGAAGGGATTAAAAGTACAAATTGGTACTTAAAAATAGTCACTAGGATGTATGGTATAGCATGGGATAATAGAGTAAAACATATTGTAACAACTATGTATGGTGCCAGGTGGGTACTGAAAATATCAGGGGGCACATTTGTAAAGTGTGTGGTTGTGTAATCACTATGCTGTACACCTGAAGTTAACATAAACTAATATTGAAAAACAAAATTTAAAAATGAGATAGTTAAACCTTGAAAAAGTTTGGTTGGGTGACACTCTCAGCTGGTACACAGAGAAGGCTGATGTGACCCACAGCAACTGGCTGCACCAGGAAACCCTGTTTCCTGTTCTGGGGCAGCAGCAGCACACAGCCCAGCATTTCTTCTCTTCCTGTTAGAGTCACCCTACCTTGCAGAGCCCTGAAACTGAAGAGGAACAAGGTGTTTTCATCTGTTGGAAGAACTTGAAAATGCTGCTCTCCAGCCTTCTGGAGGTGGTCCTGGCTTCACTGTGGCTAGGTAGGCATGCCCAGTGGGAATAGGTCTCCTCTGTGACCTAAGGGTTGGGGGTCCAGGCAATATTTTATAAGTTCCCCTGGAAGGAGGTGTAGCAGTATGGGAAAAAGAATTTTTTCCTATATTATTTATCCCCAAACCTTCTGATTTTTTCCCCTTCAGGATCCAGTATTGCCCAGAGGGTAACTCAAGACCAACCAGCAATGTCAGTGCAGGAGAAGAAAGCTGTGACCCTGGACTGCTCATATGAAACCAGGGATACAACTTACAGCCTCTTCTGGTACAAGCAGCTGAGCAGTGGGGCAATGATTTTCCTTATTCGTCAGGACTCCTATAACCAGAAAAATGCCACAGAAGGTCGCTACTCACTGATGTTTCAGAAACTAAGCCATTCCATCAACCTTGTCATCTCACCTTCACAGTTGGAGGACTCTGCAGTGTATTTCTGTGCCCTGGGTGAGCCCACAGTGAGAGGTGTGTAGGAAGAAGGTAAATAAAAACCCCAGGACTCTGCTTGATGCATCCACCTGCTGTAGGGACCAAGGCCAGGAATTGTCAGCACAGTCAGGAAGTGGCCAGGGCTGTGGTAGCACAGCCACAGGTGTAGGATGATTGAGGGAAAGCACTCTATGAAAATATCTCTCTAGGTCCATAGACCATGTGTACAATTATTATTAACCAAAAATATCTATATGTTGAGAAATTGGGTTGAAGTTGTTTCCTGAAGACAAAGAGCAACCAAAACAAACAATTTGCTGTTTGGTGAGACATTGAGCTAGGAGAGTTAACTAAGGAAATTCAGAAACAACTGAATCTAAACATTGGTAAAAGCCTGTGGTATTGTAAGGTTTTCAGATCAATTTGTTCAATAAATATTTATTGAGTGTATTTTATGACACAGGCACTGTTGGAAGAGGAAGGCTGTGAAATCTTTCTGTGGTTTTACTGTTTTTGTGTTATGTTCTTTTATACTGTTTAATGAGTTAGTTTAATTTTGATTTGTTAGCTGAGTTAAGATACCCTCCTTGAATTTCTAAGGTGCCTACAATATGACAAACTTTGTGTTTTTATCATCTTAGTAACACACTAGCATGGAAGAGACTATTTTCTTTGTGTAGATTTACTTGCAGTAAATCCCACCAGTCTCACTCAGAAATGAGCAATAATTGGTGGCTCTAGGGGGACATTGTGAAGAAGCAAAGTGTGAACTAACTTTTTGTATGCTTGCTCTTCAATTCACTACTCTTCTAGAAGCATTTTTTGCCATTCTGTGGCTCATTTTCATAGTGTCATGCCCTCTTTTTTCTCTTTTTTCAATGTTCCACAATCTAAAACCCTTATGTTCTAATACTTCCTCCACTTACCTCTAACCTCATTGTCTCAGTGCCTTAAAATTTGAATGATCATGGATGTTTAATGAGTGATCTTATATTGTAAACTCCATCTTATAACTGAGTTGGGAAACCAGATGTGCATAGTAAAAATATGAAAAGGAGTCTTTTAACATTTTTAATATTCTTATACTTTTACCATTTTATCATAAATTTTTACCATGTTAGGTGTACAACTGAGTGATATTAAGGACATTTACACCTAATGGACTCTGATGATCTTAAAGAACTGAAAAGTTGTGCTCTGTTAACAATAACATCACCTTCACCCACCCCTCTAGCCCCTGGAAAATACCATTTGAGTTCTCATTCTAGGAGTTTGACTGTTTTAGATACCTCATAAAGTGGGATGCAGCAATATTGGTCACATGGTAACTTATTTCAGCTAGTGTAGTATCCTGCTGGTTCACCCATGTTGTAGCCTTTGTCAGAATTTCTTTCCTTTTAAATTAAATAATATTCCAGTGTGTGTATACACTGCAGTTTGTTTATCCATTGATCTGCTGATGGGCATTTGTGTTGCTTCCACATTTTCCTGGAAAAATGTATGTAAATATTTCAATATTTTGGGTGTATGAGGTATGTCTGGAAAAAGACCAGCCAGTGTTAATATACTGAGAATGGTTTGTGTGACATTGATATAATCTGGCAACTAAGGAAAGTGGACTGACATGAGCATGTGTGAACAATGATGACTTTACTGTACTAGTCAGTGTGTGTGTGGGGTAGATGCTGTTGAGTGAGCATGTGTACTGTGTGGCTGTCACATTCAAAATGATTGAGCACAATGAATCTGCTCCATATTTTGCCTTGATCTTAAACATTTTCCCACAGAAACTATTTGGGTGGTTCAGAAGGGCACAGCTCTGGGGAACTGGTGATTGGCAGCTTCATCACAACCACATGCCACCTCATGCATCACATCTGGTGCAGAGTTTTTAGGTGAGACATCAAAGCACCCAGGTGATTCAGCCACCCCTACACCTCAGATTTGGTGCCCTGTGGCTTCTGGCTTTTCCCAAAACTGAAATCACCTTTGAAAGGGAAGAGATTTCAGACTGTTGGTGAAATTCAGGAATCTATGATGGGGCAGCTGATGGCAATTCGGAGAACTGTGTGAGGTACTAAGGCTACTTTGAAGAGGACTGAGGTATCATTGTCTTAAGTACAATGTTTCTGGTATCTTGTATCTTTTTCAATAAATGTCTCTACTTTTCATATTTCTTGGCTGGATACATTCTGGACAGACCTCCTAAACTCTAATTCTTTCCACCTTTTGGACTATGCTCTCAGAAGAATTGTTTCATCATAAGGAAATTATTTAAATTTTTTTTGAAAACCACTTATACTGATTAATTTGAAAACTGTGGTGTAAGCTGCATTATCACCAGCAAGCTTTAAGGGCAGAGAAAGAACGTGATCACCAGCCATGGGTGAAGTTTCAGTTTCCTGGTGACTCACAGAAGTCTGGAAGAGTTCGTCACCCTTGCTGCAGTGCATTCTTCAAGTCACATGTCTAATAATTAGTCTAAAAGGAATGGCCAAGACACTACCTAGTGGTCTGCTTCTGAAATGTAGTTTGTGTACTTCATGTTTCCCTCTCTCTCTCTTTGAAAAAGTGAAACCTGCAATTATTTATTTTCATTAGTTCCATTTGCATAAATAAAGGACCTGCTGACATGAAGTCTTGAGATATTTCAAAGGCTCAAGAAGTAATTTTGCTACCTTCTAGTCTTTCTCTCAAATTTTCTCTGAAAATAATCAGCAGTGAAAAAACCAAGGAGCAGAAATTTGCTATGACAGAGAACTGTGGTAAAAACTGTTAGCTATGCCATTTGCTTTCTAGGCACTTGTGAGCTCTGTTTCACTGTGTGTTAACTGAAAGAGTAATGTCTTCTTTAATATTTGATTGTGACAGTTACTTAATAATATATTCAAAGAGACTGATAATCAGCAGATGGTGAATTAATTCCAGTAACCTCAGCAGGTACAGAAAAAGCATTTGAGAAACCCAGTCTCCATTCCTCATTACAAACTCCCAGCAAATTCAGAATCAAAGGCAATTTCTCCAACTTCATGAAAGGCCTCTACAAAACCCTGCATCTAATGTCATGTTTGGTGGTGAAAGACTGAATGCTTTCCCCCTAAGATCAGGAATTTTGTCTCTCACCTCTGTATTTAGTATGGTAGTAGAGGTTCTGGCAGTGCAGTAAGGCAAGAGAAAGAAACAAAAGCATGCAGTTCAGAAAGGGAGACATAAACCTATCTTAATCCACAGACATTGTGATCATCTAGTAGAAAACCTAAGGGTATGTACAAAAGTGCTACTGGAATAAGTAATTAATTTTAACAAGTCAGTTGTAAACCTATCTTCAATCCAGCCATTCTACTCTTGGGTATTGACCAAAGAGAAATGAAAGTATATGTGCTTAAAAACATCTTATACACATATGTTCATAGCAGCTTTGTTTGTAACAGTCCAAAACTGGTACCAAAAATAGTGTACATCAATAAGTGAATAGATAAATAAATCATTTTTGTCTCTCTATGATGGAATAGGACTCAGGAACAAAAGAGAATGAACTATTGACACTTATGAGACCATGCTAGAATTTCAAAATAATTATGCGGAGAGAAAGAGTCCAGACAAAAGAGAAGATATGATTCCACTTACGTAAAATCATAAAATTTGCAAATGAATTTGTGACAAAGATGTTGCCAGAAAGCAGAAAGGGTTGTGGGGAGATGTTGAGGGGAGGGTTCCAGAGAGACAGGGGGAAGCTTCGGGGTGATGCCTGTATTCATTATCTTGGTTGTGGTGATGGCTTCACAAGTATATAAATATATCTGATCCCTTAAGAATTGCTTACTACAAATAGGTGCATGAAAATTATGCATTTACAAAACCCAAAAATTTAAATTTAAATTTAACAAATATTTTTCCTTCATGCTCTGCAGGTTTTCTTATGTGACACAAAAGGCAGAACGTTTCTTCTTTTGGTTCTCGTTGGCTTTGATTATGTGTTTCTTAAAGTGTACATGTTAGAACAGCCCCAGGGTTGGGGTGAATGATACACTATTATGGAATGGACTCTTGTGCTCCCGGGCCCCCCACCATATAGTAGGTTCGTCTTGTCCACTGCCAGGGAAAGATGTCTTTCTGCCTGAGATTCGTGAAAAGGAAAGGGATTATTTATGTAAAGAGTTATACAAACTGAAGAGTAATGACTTAATGTCTTCATTGAGATCCCAAAGTCCTTTAGAATATCCACAAATGCACAATCCTTCCTTCCCTCTCTTCCCAGTCTGGAGCACCCTATCTCAGACAAAGAAACAGCAGTCTGTGGTTCTTCTCTGCCCAAGCTGTGTGGTCCCAAAAGATGCCTGAATGGTTTAAATCTCAGCACCAATCTTCCTCTGCCGCACCATTTCCACCTCCTCCCACAATTGGCCACAACTGGCAGCATTTTTCCAGCTTTTCTGGGCTGCCATAGTAAGTCTAGGCAGGTGTAGCCCTGTGGTGTGGAGCCAACCATCTCCATGCTCTTACACAGGCTTTGTAAGCAGGGGGAGTTGCCTCCCAGTTACATTCTGGGTTGAAGTCATTCCCAAATGCCCTGGCTCAAAGCATGGCCACAGATGTTTAAGATATCCATGAAACCAGTTAAAGGTTATAGATATGTAAAGAACCATTCTAGAGGTTATCTACAAAACTGTTCTATTCAAAACAACTCTCAGTGGCCCTGCTCCATGTGTCCAATTCTGCAGCTCAGAGTTGTGGGGTCGAGGACACCCTATATCTATATATATTTTTCTAACATTTCCTGGATCTTGAGTTCTGGACCCCATTACAAATCCCCACTTGGCACCCCCACCCCTTGTCTGTACCGTGCTACAACTCTGTATACCCATGTGCTGCTCTGTTTATTTTCAGCCCAACTTTATCCCAGCTTATTTTGTTTTCCCCTTGTAGATCAGAATAAAAGTCCATAGCTGCTTTTTCAGAATTCCTTTCTAGCATAGTTTTGTGGCAGGTTCTGAGAATGTACCTTGGGAGGTGGAGGAGAAGTGAAGCATCTGAACCTGGATTTCCTATGTCCACTTCCGGCAGACTATTCATAGGTTGACTCAAGGACTCCGGAAGCCCCTTGATCTGAACCTGTGTAGTGAGAACTGCAGGAACCCGCCTGAACTAAGCGTCCATCTGTGTCTGTGGATAAATGTTCACAGAAAGATGTGTCCTTCTCCAGATGTTTACCCTGATAATTCTTAGTGGCTTTTGGTTTTGTTTTATAAATTGAATGGCCATAAAAAGTGAACCAAAAAATTGCTTGCTTTTGCTGTCGACACTTCATACAAAAAGACTAGTTTTTAAAAATTTGTGTTGCCATAGGGACACATCCCCATGCACATCCCAGAACTTTCTCCCTCATCTTTGAGGATCACCTTGGTCTAGGCCAGTTACCACAAATGAAATCTTGTAAATGGGTATCAGACTCACAGTAACAAACCCACCTGGGGAAGTATAAAATTTTTATATGAGTGGGTCTCAATCCTGGAAAATATGTTTCTTCAAATTGATGTTGAGATCCCAGAATCTGTAACTTTTAATCACTCACTGCTATCAGGTATTGTATGAATAATAGCTGGTGTGTCAATTTGATAGGTGATAAGGAAGAGAGTTCTAATGGATGCTCCAGGCTTTTCATGCATTTCCACATCTCTAGGGCTCTCTACTCTGTGGGGGGGAATCATGTCATTAAAGTTTGGTCAGACAATGTGGCATATACATGGTAGTAGAAAGCATTTTTGATACTGAATCTACATTAAAGCAATAAGGTTAATATTCCTTGCTTGACTCACATTGGGTAGCTATCTTACCTTGGAAGGAAGAATATAGTTGGAGATTAAGATATTGATCTAAGACCATTCTTCATTGATTTAGTACTTTCATTGATGATTTTTTTTCCTGAAAAACATTCTTAAAGAGATAACAGTTCTTACAATCGATAATATTTGAAGACTGAGAAAATATGGTATGTCATGTGGTAGTGAAGCCTCAGTGAAAGAATGTTTATGTCTGTTTAATATAATAAATATTTAGTAGGCATGTAAGAAATGTCAGTCACTGTTCTGTATTGGGTACAATGCTGGACAGTTAAAAATTACTCCATCAGAAAAACTAGACTTCTTATCATTTCCTCTGATTTCAGCCCCAGATCATTTTCTGACATTCAGTGGATTATGGGCAGGCCCCCAGAGGGTACATGAGAATATAATGTACTGTATTAAAATGCTCAAGAAAATCAATGTCTTCTAACTACAGGTATATCTTGCATGCTTTGTTAAAATACTTCAGTGTCAGGTATTGTAAGGAAAAAAAAACCCCTGAGAGTTTAGGATGCCATTGTTCAGATTTTTAAGCATCACCTGAAGAGGGACATGTGCCTCATGAATAAAATCAGAGATGAGAACATACTGCCATTTGGGGAGGAAGCTGAGAAACATGCATCTCTTTTCAGTCCCTGTCCACCAGGGGGTGACACTTCCTAACACAAACACATTCCCTGGTGAAATGTAGGCTAAGCCTTAGTGTTCCACTGTGACTTCAACATTTCCTCATGTTAAGTGTCAAGACCATTATTTAGGCAACACAGCAGAGATGAACTCGTCTCCAGGCTTAGTGACTGTGGTTCTCTTAGTGCTTGGTAAGTAACACACCTCTTAAAATATAGATTCTCTCCCCTGTCAGCAGCTCTTTAAGCTTTGGTTTCATTTAAGAGCTTTATGACCATGATAACAGAGTTTTCTTTTCTTTTTTCTCAGGACAAACCCGCGGAAACTCAGTGACCCAGACAGAAGGCCAAGTGACCCTGTCCAAAGGGGTTTCCCTGACCATAAACTGCTCCTATGAATCCACACGGTACCCCACTCTCTACTGGTATGTTCAGTATCCTGGAGAAGGTCCAGTGCTCCTCCTGAAAGCCACAAAGGCCGATGTTAAGGAAAGCAGCAAAGGTTTTGAAGCCACACACCGTAGACAACCAAATTCTTTTCACTTGGAGAAAAAGTCAATGGAGGAGTCAGATTCGGCAGTGTACTACTGTGCTCTGGGTGACACAGTGACAGAAACTGCAGGGGGAGCTGAGCACAAACTCTGGCTGCTGAATGTCTATGACTGTTTGATCTCCTTTGGTGGATTTCATTATTTAATATCAAATGCACAGGACATCAATACAAATTTCTAATCTTTAATAAAGCACATTAATTGAGTTGTTCGGCAGATTAGACTTCCATACTACAGGGATATTGAAGACAAAGGAATGTTTTCATTTAGGGAATAATGCACTAAAACATTTAAATAAAAATAAAGTATTAAAATGTTTAAGATATTGTGTGACTCCACATTTTTCTCATGTTATATTTTTTAGAATAAGATTTCAAATTGGCCCTCACAGTAAATAAATGGGAGGTTTATAAGCAAGAGTGTTAAAGCCTGCCTTGATTGAACTTTTTATAAGTAGTTGTGCACAGAAGTATTACACAGTTTTGATCATGAGGGTTTCCTGTCTGCTCTTAATGTGTGTTTAGAAGGTTTAGAAATATGTTTTTAGTCCTGGCTGGTGTAGCTCAGTGGATTGAGGGCAGGCTCTGAACCAAATGGTCACCGGTTCAATTCTCAGTCATGGCAATTGCCTGGGTTGTGGGCCAGGTCCCTAGTAGGGGGGCACATGAGAGGTAACCACACATTGATGTTTCTCTCCCTCTTTCTTCTTCCTTTCCCCTCTCTCTAAAAATAAATAAAATTTTTATCAAAAATTGAAAGAAGAAATATGTTTTTATACACAGTTCATAAAATATTCCAAGTTTTAAAAGAATGAGTGTTGAGGGACTACTGATAAAAATATAATCGCTATTATTAACACTTGGTTTTTTATTCTTTGTTGTATAAAAGTACAGAATTTTCTTAATTTTGATTTCATCCTTTGCTGTAAATCTTAATTTCTCTTTACTATTTAATCTGCAAGCTTTCCTTTCATTCACCACTTCTATCTGAATATTAACTTTTGGAAACTCTGTCTTTTGTCTTAGATCTCACCTTGTAGGTATTAACTTAATTCACTACCTTGCTCTTCTGTTGGAGTCTCCTTTCCCCTTCAGCAAAACCTACCTTCCCTTTGGGTATCTCTTTGGAGGGTGTGGTGAACACAGTGGGTTGGTGGAGGGGAGGGGCTTCATTCTCTTTACATAGGGGCAGCTGCAAAATCCATTTCTATGTGCTTAACTGCCTTGGTTGTTTGTTTCTAGTATTTTCTCTTAAGCAATATGCAGCAAGATTTTTTAAATTTGGTTCAATCAAATAATTACTAATTATATATATTTTGATTACTGATATATTTGGACCCATTGCTAATATTTTAGTTTGCTTCTCATGCTCTTGTTTTTTCTTTTCTTTTTAGTCTGACTTCTGTTGCATTGATCAAAACTTCATTTTTCTCTGTGCTGATTTGAAAAGTGTAAAATGTTTTTCTTCTTAGACCATTATCCTTAGATTATTTCTCTGTGTGTATTATTCTATATCATTTCCTCTTACTATATCTTGTCTTTGGGATTACTTTTTCTCTTGCTGATTTACTATCTTTAGAATTGCCTCAATGGCTGGTTGAACAAATAACACTCCAACTGTATATTAGGACAGTGATTTCAGAGGGAGTGTATCAAATCAGCTCTTAAACTACATTTCCAATGCACATTAGAAACATAAAATAGCCATCCAACACAATAATCAGACCATGAATTTGCTCCATTCTTCCTCAGAGCTTTGTCCCTGATCTTCTCTCTGCCTGGAGTGACCTTCACCCACTATCCCCAGGGCTCATTCCTTTATATCTTCCTAGTCTCTGCATCTAGAGAAACATGTGTGCATGTGAGTGAAGATGAATGCTCAAAAAAATTTATTGTAGTGTTGTGTTTCATAGATAAAAATCAACACATTAACTATTTGTCCATTGGGGAAGGGCTATTTACACAGTAGTATATCCATGATAAGGGATATGCTGCAGCAGAAAGACCTGTGTGTGTTAACATAAGACATAAGTTTATTATTGAGTTTATAAAACAAGTTACAGAAATTTATGCACAATATATTTTCTGCTGATTTATATTTTTGGTACTAAGACCCCAAAGTATCAACTCTAAATTGATCAGGATGAAGAAAGACTTTGAGTAATAAGTGATGGGAGACTGGGAGTTGAGAGTGGTATTCAAAGGGGATTTTATTCTATATGTGAAGTTGTATTACTTTTAATAATGCATATATTCCTGAATTATTTCTCTTATTAAAATTAATAGTCATAAGCTATTATAAACTTTTATCCATATTCTATATTCTTCTCACCGATAAAGGGGAAAAGGAAAAAATGGCACATAATGTACCTGATAAGATTTGTCTGGCACCGCAGGTATAAACATTTTTCTTTATCTGGGACCATAAAATTAGTTTTCAGTTCTCTTAGAGTTATATTCTTTTACTGTATTGTAGTTATGTATATTTTTGTCTTCCCCAGTAGCCTGTAAATTGGATATTATTCTCTTTTATATATTCTTAAGATTTAGTTAATTACCTCATTTACACTAAAACTTCAATAAATTTTTATAGTTATTAGAATCTAAGTTAAAGAAATGAGGTAAAAAGCTCAAGATGAGATCTATCAAATTATTCTAACAATAATTTTCAGCCCTGGCTGCTGTGGCTCAGAGGATTGAGTGCCCACCTGAGAACCAAAAGGTAGCTGGTTCAATTCCCAGTCTAGTGTACATGCCTGGGCTGTGGGCCAGGTCCCAGGTAGGGGGCTCTCAGGAGGCAAGCAAACATTAATGTTTCTCTCCCTCTCTTTCGCCTTCCCTTTGCCTCTCTAAAAAGAAATAAATAAAATCTTTAAAAACTAATTTGCATGAAATAACATTTTTTTCTGTATCAAAGTTTTATTAGGCCCAGCACACTGAACTTCCATCTAGGCATCTCATTACAGAGCAAGGACACTTCAGCCATTTGTCACACCTCCACCCAAGCAGAATTTTCAAGGCCAGCAGCAGAGATGAATTGGAAGAGAGCTATAAATCTCCTTGCCCCCTTTCCCCTCCTGCATCTGCTGTCCTGACCCACCTATCACTTCACAGTTGCAACTAGATTATTCCCATTCTTAAATGCATCTCTGGCAGTCTTACCTCTGCTCATTTATTCACACTTTCCTTTGCCTGGAACTCATTCTCCCCTGTCTGAAATCTATCTTGTACTTTGAACTCCAATTTCACTTAATATTTGCTTATTTTCTGGCTCCTGAAATAACATTTTAAAAGAAAGATTTTTTTTTAATGTATTGGGTGACAGAGGTTAATAAGATCACATAGGTGGACCTGGTTCATTCTCTTTTTTTGCATATAAGTTTTTTTTTATTTTGTTTGAATACTTTTTTATTATTCTTTATTTTTATTTTAAATGTTGTTTAAGTACATTTTTCTGTCTTTTACTCCGATCCCAGCCCACCCACCCAGCTCTCTCCACCTCCCTCCAATTTCCATCCCCCCCTTGTTATTGTCCATGTGTCCTTTATACTTGTTCCTGTAAACCCTTCCCCTTTCCCCCTGAAATTTCTTCCCCTCTCCACTCTGATCACTGTCAGCCTGTCCTCTATTTCAGTGTTTTTGGTTATATTTTGCTTGTTTGTTTTGTTGATTAGGTTCCTGTTAAAGGTGAGATCATATTGTATTTGTCTTTCACCACCTAGCTTATTTTGCTTAGCAAAATGCTTTCCAGTTCCATCCAAGCTGTCGCAAAGGGTAGGAGGTCCTTCTTTTTTTCTGCTGCATAGAATTCCATTGTGTAAGTGTACCATAGTTTTTTGATCCATTCATTTACTGATGGGCACCTAGGTTCCTTCCAGTACTTAGCTATTGTAAATTGTGCTCCTACGAACATTGGGGTGCATAGGTTCTTTGGATTGTTTCAGGGTTCTTAGAATATAGTCCCAGCAGTGGAATTGCAGGGTCAAAAGGCAGATCCATTTTTAGTTTTCTGAGAAAATTCCATACTGTTTTCCATAGTGGTTGTACCAGTCTGCAATCCCACCAACAGTGCACTAGGGTTCCCTTTTCTCCACAACCTCTCCAACACTTGTTATTTGTTCCTTTGTTTATGATGGCCATTCTGACAGGTATGAAGTGGTATCTCACTGTGGTTTTAATTTTCATCTCTCTGATAGGTAGCAATACTGAACATCTTTTCATGTGTCTCTGGATCCTCTGTATGTCCTCCTTGGGGAAATGTCTGTTCAAGCCCTTTGCCCATTTTTTAATGGGGTTCCTTGTCTTCTCAGAGTGGAGTTGTGTAAGTTCTCTATATATTTTGGAGATTAAACCTTTGTCTGAGGTATCATTGGCAAACATGTTTTCCCATACAGTTGGTTCTCTTTTTATTTTAATACTGTTTTTTGTAGCTGTGCAGAAGCTTTTTATTTTGATGAGATCCCATTTGTTTATGCTTTCCTTTATGTCCCTTGCTCTAGGGGACATATCAGTAAAAATGTTGCTGAATGAAATATGTGAGATTTGCCTGCCTATGTTTTCCTCTAAGACTTTAATGGTGTCATGGCTTATATTTAAATCTTTCATCCACCTTGAATTTATTTTTGTGTATGGTGTAACTTGGTGCTCAAGTTTCATTTTTTTTTTTTTGCATGTAGCTGTCCAGTTCTCCCAACACCACTTGTTGAAGAGGCTATTTTTACTTCATTTTATGTTGCTGCCCCTTTGTCGAATATTAATTGACCATAGAGACTTGGGTTTATTTCTGGGCTCTCTGTTCTTTATCTCCATTCAGTCTGGGGAGTTACTTGGTTTTCCAAGGATCTGCATTTCCTGTATCAGGAAACATTGAGTGAGTGAGGCCGGGGTAATGTGACTGCTGAGATAGCAGGTCTAAAGTCCTCTTTAGTGATGGTTTAGGCCCACTAAGGGACAAGGCAGGCTTTAGAAAAAACAACTTTCACATGGTTCTGGGGGTTGAGTCAGTACTTAAGAAAGGAGACCAGTGAGCATATGAACCAGTCAAATTATAGGCAGCAGAGATGAGGAGAGGGTAACAGTGTCTGTGTAAATTCATCTCTGGTTTTCAGCTCAGTCACTCAGTGTAAACTTGAGAAAGCTGGATTCCATATGTTGTACATCCACTCTCAAATGATGCCCTGTGCTGAGTCACAGGAGTGAGGATGTGACTGGTCGTTGTCAGCATGGAAGCTCAACAGAAAACATCTCCATAACCTGTTTTTAATTTTTTAATTGTTATGACTAACTATCCCCAAACCCACTGGCCCACACATTATTCCAATATCCCATGTATCCTACCTCTTCATGTATCTCCATGAAAGTGGAAGGAACAAGAAAAAATTAACAATAAAAAAAGAGAACAGAAGAAAAATTAAAGAAGGAAAATGGAAGAAAAGGGAGAGGACATTAGTAACTTGACCAGCATAGTGTGGTTGGATCAGAGTCAGCTGTGAGGTCAGCAGGTTGCCCAAGATGTGGACAGGTGTGGGGAGAGGTCGAAATCAAATCAGAGTGGACATTATACACCTCAAGCTAATTTTGTTGGAGTCATTATCTAGGTAGATAATGACCATATGTGTTGGTTTCTAGAACTCTATGGATTTAAAAAATTGGATTAACTTATGCAATGCACAATACTATCAGCTTTTCTTTTTGAGAATATTCATATAAATGAATTCTCATATTCTCTTCCAACCCATGCAAATTTGGAAATATGGGGTCACTGGTCTTTGGATTCTTTAAGGTCATACATTATGTCTGAAACACTGATTCTTCCTGAACCACGATATTCCATTCCTCACGTACTATCTCACAGACTTGTTATACATAAATATTTTAAGAAAAAACAATCTGTATATCTTTATACATTGTATACATTACTCTTTACCATTCTGTACTGTTCATACCCAGACTTTTTGAGACATGACTGTGCTGTTTCACTGGGCCACTGTGAGTGGAGTTTGCTGTTCAGATGAATGACAGAGCTCAGAGGTGATTGGTGTTGTGAGTGTGGTGGAGCATATTGACTGAAGGAAGAAACGTTGATTGGGTCCAGGACTCTACATCCTACAGAGCAAGGGCAGAGACAGCATAGTGTCTGTGCAATAAGTCATGAAGAGACACCTGGGAGCTCTGCTGTGGCTTCTGTGGGCCCAGGTTTGCTGTGAGTTGGGGCCATTCTAGGTAGGGACTGGGGTTGTTCATAAATGGTTGTGGGAGAAGGCAGGGGGATTTTATACAGAGTTCCTAGATGGTCCCACTTGGGTGTTTCCTGGGGTATTTTACAAGTCTAGAAGTTGCATCATTTGTCCCAGTGATATTATTTGTGTCTTTTTTTTTTTCCAAGCAGGGGTGAGAGGGCTGAAGGTGGAGCAGGGTCCTCCAGCCCTGAGCCTCTAGGAGGGAACCAACTCTTCTATGAGATGCAATTTTTCTACCACAGTGTTCTGAGTGCAGTGGTTCCGACAGCATCCTGGTGGTGAACTCATCAGTCTGTTTTACTTGACTTCAGAGTCAAAGCAGGTTGGAAGGCTAAGCTCCTCACTGAAATCTAAGGACCTCTATAGTACACTGCACATCACAACCTCCCAGCTGGAAGACTCAGCCTCTTACTTCTGTGCAGCAGAGGCACAGTGCTCCCAGGTGACCTGCAGCCTGTACCCAAACTGCAGCTGGGCCTGCAGCTCCACCCCTTCCAAGGGGCAGGCATGTTGAGCCCATGTTAACCTTCCACATCTTTGGGATTTCAAATTTACATTCCACAATTTTTTTTGTCCTAAAATTAGTCTCTTCAGCACTGTCATTTCACTTCTTTTGCCTCTTTTCTTCCCCATTATACATTTGTGTAAACCCATAGAATGTACAACACAGAGAGTAAATCCTACAGTCCAGTGGGAATGTGGATGATCCATGTAGGTTTATCAAGGGTAAGAAATATACAACTCTTATGGGGAAGTTTATAATGCAGGAGGCTGTGTGTATGTGGGGGCAGGAGGTACATTGAAAATCTCTGTTCCTTTTTCTTACTTTTTCTGTGACCCTAAAATGACTGAAAAAATTACAGCTTTAAAACATTTAATTCATATTTACATGAAACTAATTTGCACAAAGAGTTAAAGAATTTTAGAAAAGCAACTCCACTAAAATAATTACCTAATGATACTTTTACCCTTCTTTTTACTTAGTTTATTCCTAAGCTGAATTTTGGGATTACATTGTTCAATAAAATTATATAGATTTCAAAAGTAGAATTCTATCATATGAGGGTGGTCCAAATAAACCTGGAATTATCTTCTGGAGGGCAGGATCCCTGGTAGTATGGGCTTCTCCCACTATGTGAGTGTTCTAGGAGGCCATCTGTATCAGTTCAGGAGCTGGCCTTGTGTTGAGAAGCTGCATTTGGCTTCAGTGAATTGTTTTTGAGGGACTCTTTCATTGTGTTTGCTCATTTCGTGATGAGTGATTTATGTCGGCACCTGACTACACTGAGCTGAATGTTCAGCAGATTTTGACCAAAAATGACCTGACCCCTGTCCCATCCTCCCTATTCACCTGATCTCACCCAAGCAGCTTTTTTTCCCTTGTCTTAGTTAAAAACGTCCTCTACGGGGATTGTTTTGGTGCTGTGGAGGTGGTGAAACAAAAAACGTCAGTAGCCCTTTAAGGCATCAAATCATCGAATTCAAAAACTTTTGAACAGTGGAAAAACGTCTTATAGGGTATTGCATCAAGTGGAGAGTACTTTGAAGGTGACTGAAGTTTAAACATATAAGAATAAATACACGATATTTTTATAAATAAATTCTGTTTTGAGGGGTTTACCCCTCATATACCACGTGTACACTGCATCTTGCTCTCACCATCCAAAGTTGATTCTTCTTCTGTTACCATTCACCCCCTGTTTACCCTCTTCCACCAACCCCCACAACATTTTCCCTCTGGTAATCACCATGCTGTTGTCTGTGTTGATGAATTTTTTTCACTTAATCCATCGCCTGTTTCATCCCAAGCTCCCCACTACTCTGACAGCTGTCAGTCTGTTCCTTGTATCTATAAGTCTGTTTTTATGTTGTTTGTTATTTTATTCATTAGTATCCTATAAGTCCATCTATGCTGTTACAAAGGTGAGATTTCCTTTTTCTTATGATGAGTAGTATTCCTATGTGTAAATGTAGCACAGCTTTTGTATCCACTCATCTACCAATGGGCACTAGGGCCACTTCCAAATCTTGGTTATTATAAAGAGCACTGCAGTGCACATGGGGTGCATATATTCTTTTGAATCAGTTTTTTGGGTTTCTTTGGATACATTTCCAGAGTGGAATTGCTGGGTCACAAGGCAGTCCCATTTTCATTTTTTTTTATGTGGAAATTCCACACTGTTTTCCACAGTGGCTACACCAATCTTCATTCCTGTCAATGGTGCAGGAGTGTTCTCTCCTCCACATCCTCACTAATGCTTGTCATTTGTGTGTTTATGGATGATAGCCATTCTGACAGCTGTGAGACCATAAATATCTTAGAAGAAAATATAGGCAGTAAAATCTTAGACATTTCTCATAGCAATATATATTTTTCTGGTTTATCTCCTCAGGCGAGGGAACAAAAAGAAAAAATAAGCAAATAGGGCTCCATGAAACCAAAAAGTATTTGCATAGAAAAAGAAACCATTAACAACAGGAGGGGGCCAAGATGGAGGTGCAGGCAGAAACATTTCACTTCCTCACACAACCAAAGCAAGGAAAACAACAAATTTGAAAACAAAGAGAAACCAGAACAACCAAGGAGTTGAAGAAACATTCAATCAGGCAGTAGGAGGGGCCCAGATGGGCAGAGATAAGGAGAGGACATTGCAAGGAGGCAGGAAGACTGGGCAGGCAAGGCATGGCTGGTGGACTGCACAGGCAATTCCACATTCACACTCAGAAAGCCTAGGGGAAAGCGAGGGAGCCAGATGGACCACAGAACCTAGGGTTTCAGCATGGGGAAACTAAAGATTCAAAACCACAGTTTGAGGAAAAGATCAGTGGGGATTGTGGCAGTAGAAGAAACTTCCAGCCTCACAGGAGAATATGTTGGAGAGACCCACAGGGCCCTAAAATAAGCACAGACCCAACCACCTGCATATCAGCACCTAAAGGGCACAAACTGCTTGTGAGAAGCGAGGCAAGTGACAGAAAGTGGAACAAGAACAGTGCAAGTGGCATTTTTCCTTCTCTGATCCCTTGCTCATAGACAGTGCCACAACACAGCAAAGAGGATTGCCCAGCCCTGGGGAATACCTAAGGCTCTGCCCTTTACAGGTAACAGGTGCACTGAGATAGAGAAATGTGGCCCAAATGAAAGAACAGATCAAGACACCAGAAAAAGAACTAAGCAACAAGGAGATAGCCAACCTATTTCATGCAGGGTTCAAAACACTGGTAATCAGGAAGCTCACAGAACTGGTTGAGTTCAGTCACAAAATGGAGGAAGAAATGAAGGCTACCCAAAGTGAAATAAAGGAAAATGCAGAGGAATCCAACAGTGGAGGGAAGGAAACTGGAACTCAAATCAACAATATGGAACAAATGGAAACAATAAGCATCCAATCGGAACAGAATGAAGAAGCAAAAATGCAAAATAATGAGGAGAGACTTGGGAGCCTCTGGTACAACTTTAAACATTCCAACATTCAAATTATGGGAGTGCCAGAAGGAGAAAAGGAAAAGCAAGATATTGAAAAATTATTTAAACAAATAATGAAGGAAAACTTCCCCAATCTGGTGAAAGAAATAGACTTCCAGGAAGTCCAGGAAGCCCAGAGAGGCCCAACGAAGTTGGACCCATAGAGGAGCACACCAAGGCACATAATTAAGTTACACAAGATTAAAGATGAGGAGAGAATCTTAAAAGCAGCAAGTGAAAAGGAGACAGTTACCTACTAAGCAGTTCCCATAAGCCTATCGGCTAATTTCACAAAAGAAACCTTATAGGCAAGAAGGGGCTGGAAAGAAGTATTTGAAGTCATGAAGGCAAGGACCTACATCCAAGATTACTCTATCTAGCAAAGCTATCATTTAGAATGGAAAGGCAGGAAAAGTGCTTGTCAGACAAGGTCAAGTTAAAGGAGTCCATCACCACCAAACCCTTTTATATGAAATGTTAAAAGGACTTATCTAGGAAATAGAAGATGATCAAAAACTATGAACAATAAAATGACAAGAAACTGATAATTATCAAGAACTGAACCTAAAAAACAAAAACTAAGCTAACAACTAGAACAGGAACAGAGTCATAGAAATGAAGATCATATGGACAGTTGTCAGTGGGGAAGGAGAAGGGGAGAATGGGGGGGTGTACAGGGAATAAGAAGAATAATTGGTAGGTATAAAATAGACAGGTGTAGGTTAAGAATAGTATAGGAAAGAGAGAAACTGAAGAACTTACATGTACAACTCATGGACTGGAACTAAGGGGGTGAATGCTGGAGGGTGGGGCAGTGCAGGGTGGAGGGGAATAAAAGGAAGAAAAAATTAGGACAACCATAATATCATAATTAATAAAATAAATTTTTAAAAAACCCAGAAGTTTTACATACTAAAAAACATTTTATAGATATACATATATTTATATACTGAGTTGATATTCTTCACCGTAGCTGTCCTTAAATCTTTAAAAGTGTGAGATTTGAGAGATCAGATTTATTCTCTGTAATTCTAGAGGAGCAGAGAGTTCAAATCACAGGAAATGAGCTCCGACTTCTAGAAATGAGGTAGTCTTGGTTTCCTAGAAACCATTTCTCATGATCAATTCCTTAGGGTCAGTTTCTGCTTGTATTATTCTCTGAGCAAACACAGGACATATTTAGGTGTACCTAGATTTATTCTTACATAAAATCAAGATTAAAAAAATCAAGAATTAAAGTGAATGTGAAAGGGTTATTGGTAGAGAAGGATAACTCTGGAAACTCACAGGTCTGAAAGACTTTATCAATGTCTTGAGGAAAGAACACTGTTGTGGAATTTGGGAGAAAAATGATAGATTATGAGATCTGAGACAGTGATGGCCAGGGAGGCAGGAATCCATGCCAGAAGAGATGGCTATTCTGTAGAAAAAATTCCAATATGGATTAGACTCAGTAACTGCATTTTATATTATGCCACCTGTCTTGTTAAGAAAATGAAATCACCTCAAGAATAAACTTATATGTGGTTTTATTTTCTGAATCTGCAGGCTGATGTTTTCACAGAAATTGTACTTTTTCAATACTTTGAGGAATATATGATACAGCATTAGAAAAGATTTCTTAGAGTATATCATATTTCTTACTGCAATTCAACCCAACCCGTGGGTCAAATAGTTTTCTATGGTTGAAATACTAATAGCTCATGGAAGATATCCCCATGCTCCCTTACCATGGATATTTAATTCTTTATTTTTAATAGCAGTCCAGCCTAGGAAGATTCTTAATTTCCACTTTGGTACTATCCATTCTGTGGGAATAGCAAGGTCACAGGCAAGATCAGCTTAGAGGAGCAGAGTTTGACATAGGTGTTTAAAACATCCAATAGTTTTCTCCTTCATACTGACCTTTTACTTACATATTACTTTAAGAAAGAGCTTTGCCTCTTGCGCTGTCTCCATTCTCCTACTGGGAACCTGGCTCACAACACAGGCATGTGCCCTGACTTGGACTCAAGCCAGCAACTGTCTTATTCACAGGCTGGTGCTCAATCCACTGAGCCACACAAACCAGGGCTAGATTCCACATTTAAGTGAAGTCACATGGTATTTGTCTCTCTTTGTATAACTTATTTCACTTAGCATAATACCTGCTAGGTCCACCCATGCTATAGTAAAGGGAAAGTGTTCTTTCCTTTTTATGGCTGAGTAGTAATTCATTCTGGATATGTACAACAGTTTGAAAAGGAAGGTTTTATATTTTCTTTGTTTATGAGAGTAAATCATGGTATTTTCCTGGTTTAAAACAAGTAAACCTTGGCCCTTCTTGAGTAAGTGGCAACAGCATCTGCATATTTCCAAAATATTAAAAATGACTCAGTTGTGTGTAGAGGCATATTGAAGAGATCAGATAAATATTGATCTGTACATTCTTTATTAATCTCTGATCTAAGAGTTAATTTGTTTGATGTTTTGCTGTCTTTCTGTGTCTGAGTCTCTCATAGGCAAAGGGTAAAATAACATTTAGCCAGCAAGTTCAGGAGTTAGAGATGTGACCACAAGGTGGTAGTGCACCTCTGCTGATGCAGAATATGTGGAGGGTTCATTTTAGTGGTTCTGAATGAATAGGCTTTGACAGAAACACAGTCCTGTTCTTATTGGCTGGGGAGAGAACATGAAAACCCCATATTTTCAGATTGTTAGAGGAAAAGAGATAACTTGATAACAGCAGTAACTCCTCTGGCTGTAGCTAGCAGGTCCACAATTGATCTCAATAAGAAGAATGAAGACATCCATTGGAGCATTCCTCATGTTCTTTTGGCTGCAGCTGGACTGTGAGTTGAGGGTTAATGGGAAATAGACTGTATTAGTGGATATTCTTTTAGAAATCAAGCCTGGCTTTATTTGGGTTTCCTTAGTTACTTTAGAAAAAGAACATGCTGCAGTATAATAATCTGCATACTCTTGTCCTTTCTCTGAATATTTCTTGCTGCCTAGGTATCAGCCGAGGAGAAAAAGTGGATCAGCATCCTTCTACCCTGAGTGTCCAGGAGGGAAACATCTCTGTCATCACCTGTTCTTATTCAGACAGTGTCTTAAGCTACTTTCCGTGGTATAAGCAAGAAGCTGGAAATGGTCCCCAGTTCATTATACACATTCGTTCAAATGAGAATGAAAAGCACCATGAAAAACTCACCGTTTTATTGAATAAGACAGCCAGACATTTCTCCCTGCACATCAAAAACACCCAGCCTGGAGACTCAGCTGTGTACTTCTGTGCAGCGAGTACACATTGCCTTCCAAGCACCTGGATCCTGTACACAAACCTGTCTCTTAGTGGAAACTACTGTGTTGTATGTTGAAAACACTTAATAAAAAGGTTAGTTTCAAGGTGACCAAGAAAGTGTTAGAACATTTTGTTGGAAAAACTGCTGCATAATGAATTATTGAAGTCAGTTAGTAATGTTTAATTTTAAAATCTAAGCTTTAATGATTATTTTATATTTACTGTACAAACTCCTGTCCCACTAAAATACCCTTATCATCAGTATCACAATCCTTATTATGGTTGGGTTGTTAATATTGTGCTTTCAAAACAACATTTTTAATTTTTCTATTAAAAATAATGATATGCCAAATGTACAATATATGCAGAGTAAAAAATGTGAAGTTGATAATTTTGTAGTCAGATAATATTGGTAATACCTAAATACATTTTTGTACCTATTTTTATTATAATTAGAATAATAATCCATTCATTGAATTATATATCATGAACTGAGCATTTTCAATTTCATCAATTCTTCTCCTACAAAATCTGCTTTTTAATAGCTCTGACAGATTTTAATAAATTACAGTTTCATATTAATTTTCTTCTTCATTTGTGACAAAATGTGACCATCTTTTCCATGTGGTCTGATCACTTCCTTTTTTTAAAAAATGTGACATTTTTTCCCCAGAGCTCAGTGATGGTATATTATTTGTGTATTTGAGGCAATCAGGATTGGAAGTGACTTGACAATGTGAGCTTCCCATTAAACCCACAAAGCAATTCTCTTTTACCAAATTCTGTACATATTTGTTTACATTTAGTCTCTCATAGAATTTAGAAGACAGAGTTATTATTTACTATTATAGCCTCAGTACCTAGCGCAACCCTTTTCACATGGTCAATAATCGGTAGACATTTGTTAAAGACAGAAAAGTGAATTTTGGTATTTATTCATAATTTTAATTTAAGTTTTGTGATAGAATTAAATCCATAAATTAATTTGTGAATATCAAAACTCCTTATTGTGTATATTTGATTATTTTGTTAATTAAGAATGTATAATTTCTTTTTATGAATACACATCTTTCTTTCTCAATAAAGCTCTGTTATTTGAAGACAATAAAATTTGTTTCTAGACTCGTACTTTTTGTTTCCAGTATGGACTATAGAGGGACATTTTTATAAGTATTTCCCAGCTACCTTACCATTATTAGTGGAATGCACACAGGCATTAGATGAATGGATAATTTACAGATAGCTTGTGACAAATCTCCCTGCCTTGTCTTCATGTTTTGACTGAATGAAGCATTACTAACCACAACCTTTTTAAATTAAATGTGTTATTTCTTTTCATGTTACTAACAAATCAATGTAATGAAAGTATTTGTGTTGGTAATTAATCTCCTAATTCTCCTACACTCGGTCAGTGGTAGGTTATCTTTAAAATTTATATTCTTTCTAAAGATGTTTATCTTTGGTGACTGGTGTGGTGAGATGATCACTCTTGGGTGAGTTTTGGTTGTCAGTTACTAGCAAATTAGTTCCTTTTAATAAGGAAAGACAACATATTAAATTAGGCTTATAATATCTGAACAAGATAGGCCAGTATTGTATCCCAAAACCTCAATGGCTCTTATTATTTCCCTCACTATAATCACTAGCTCTGGTCCAGTGGAAGCAAGATGACTGTTGATTGGTCCATTTCCTCCAAGGCTGGTGGAGGGAGAGGGATGCATGGCTTCTATTTGATTGCTTTATCTTTTTAAAACAAGTTAGAAAAAAGAGAGAGGGTGCAATTACTATACACTTAACTGCTTTATCACTTGTAGGTGAAAATTTATTTATGGAAAAAAAAAAAGAAATCCTTTAGCCAGAGGTGCAGAGTCAGTACATACTCAGACACACTCAAGTTTTAAACCTTCATCATGGTATTGGTTTCCTCTCTTATTTCTGGTCAATTCACTATGAGCATTATCATCTCTTCATTCTGCAAAACCAGAGTGTATGCTAACCACCTCCTTATTGCTTGCTTTCCCTAAGGCAGTGCTGATGCTCAAAGTTGTGTGGTTTCTCACAGTCCTTCAGAGCAGGACCCTTTCTGAGCCCTGAAACTAGCCAAGGCATCCCCAGTACCTTGTGAGCAGGATCCTGATGGTATCTGTATGTGCTGTGGGTAGTAGGACTCATGCCACTTTAATGCCCACTGAGAGCCCTGGCTACTGTTCTCCCAAGTGCTCCCCACTTCCCAATTGGGCAGCACACCTCAGTATGTGGATGGGGAAGAATGCGGCCAGAGTCTGTTTGGCAGCCTCCCCAAAGTTGGAAGAGACAGGTGCTTCTCAACTGCATTTAAAACTATGACTTCTCCCTGCATTTAAAACTATAATTTTCACCCTGGCTGGTGTGGCTCAGTGGACTGAGCACTGGTCTGTGAACCAAAACACCACTTGTTCTAACTCAGTCAGGGCACATTCTTGGGCTGGGGGCCAGTCCCCAGGTCCCCAGTGTGGCGCTCATGAGAGGCAAGCACACATTGATGTTTCCCTCCCTCTCTTTCTCCTTCCCTTTGCCTCTCTAAAGATAAATAAATACAATCTTTAAAAACTACTTTTTATGAAATAACATTTTAAAAGTAGGATTTGTTTTGTTTTTTTAATGTATTGGGGTAACAGAGGTCAATGAGATCATACAGGTGGACTTGGTCCATTCTTTATCTCCATTCGGTCTAAGGAGTTACTTGATTTTCTAAGGATCTGCATTCTCTGTATCAGGAAACACTGAGTGAGTGAGGCCGGGGTAATGTGACTGCTGAGATAGCAGGTCTAAAGTCCTCTTTAGTGATGGTTTAGGCCCACTAGGGGGCAAGGCAGGCTTTATAAAAAACAACTTTCACTAGGTTCTGAGAGTTGAGTGAGCACTTCGGAAAGGAGACCAGTGAGCATGTGAACCAGTCAAATTATAGGCAGCAGAGATGAGGAGAGGGTAACAGTGTCTGTGTAAATTCATCTCTGGTTTTCAGCTCAGTCACTCAGTGTAAACTTGAGAAAGCTGGACTCCATACGTTGTTCATCCACTGTGGGAATGTTTCGCTGTGCCGAGTCACAGGAGTGAGGATGTGACTGGTCATTGTGAGCATGGAAGCTCAACAGAAAACATCTCCATAACCTTTTTTTAAAATTTTTTTAATTGTTATGACTAAATGCCCCAAAACCAACAACCCAGAAGTTATTCCAATACCCCAAATATTCTACCTTTTCATGTATCTCCATGCAAGCAAAAGGAACAACAAATTAAAAACAAAAAAACAAAAAAGAAAACAGAAGAAAAAGTAAAGAAGAAAAATGTAAGAAAAGAGAGAGGACAATAGTAATTTGACCAGCATAGTGTGGTTGGATTGGAGTTGGCTGTGGGCATCAGCAGGATGCACAAGATGTGGACTGAAGTGGGGAGAGGTGGAAATTAAGTCAGACAGACATTACACACAAATTCCATTATACTTCACGCTAATTTTGTTGGAATATTTTTCTATGCAGATAGTGACTGTATGCCTTGGCTTCTCAGACTCCACAGATTTTAAAAAATGGATTAACTTGTGCAATGCACAATACATGCTATCAGCTTTCCTTTATCAGAATATTCATATGACTGAATTCTCAAATTCTCTACCAAACCATGTAATTTCGGAAATACAGGGTCACTCTTCTTAGGATTCTTTAAGGTCATATGTTACACCTGAGACACTAATTCTTCCTGAACCATCATCCACCATTCCTCACACATTATCTTACAAACTTCTTGCATGTAAGTGTTTTAAGAAAAATCAAGAGATTTCTAGGCAAGATGGAGGCATAGGGAGAAACCCTTCACTTCCTCACACAAGCAAAAGAACAATAACAACCAATCTAAAATCAGTAAACAACCAGAAGTGCCAGAAAATTAAACTGCATGGAACTCCAAGAACCATGGAATCAAAGAAACACTGAAACAGAACAACCAGACCTGGAAGGTGGTGGAGGGAGAGAATTCAGAGGGAAAGAAATTGAAGGTGGGTGACCATGAGGGAGGGGCTGGCTATGCCGGGGGAATGCTGCTCAGGTGGGGCTGATTTAAGGAGAAACTGAGACTCAGAGTTGACTGTGAAATACGATGGTTGCCGTGGTGGGAGAAACTCCTAGTCTCACATGAGAGTTTGTTGGAAATTGTGCTAGAGGTGAGCAGGTGAGCTGCACTGTTCCTTCTCTGGCCTCTCCCCCACAGGTAGAGCTGCAGGGCAGCAAGGAGGGTTTCCCTGCCCAGCTGAACACCTATGGCCCTGCCCTCTTACAACTTATCAGGTGTGCCAAGTCAAAGAAATATGGCCTAAATGAAAGAACAGAGGAAAACCTCAGGAGGAGAGCTAAAGAATGGGGAGATAGCCAACCTATCTGATAGAGAATTTAAAGCCCTGGTAATCAATGCTCACAGAACTGATTGAGCTTGTTTGAAAAATAAAAGAACAAATGAAAGATACCCAAAATGAAATACAGCAAAATGCTCATGGAACTGACAGTGACAGGAAGGAAACCAGGACTCAAATCAATGATTTGGAACAAAAGGAAGAAGTAAACATCCAACTGGAACAGAATAAAGAAACAAGAATTCAAAAGAAGAAAAAAAGAGAGACTTTTGAACCTCTTTGACATCTTGAAATGTTTCAATATATGAATTATGGGAGTGCCAGAAGCAGAAGAACAACAGCAAGAAATTGAAAACTTATTTGAACAAATAACAAAGGAAAACACCTCCAATTTGGTGAAGGAAATAGACTTCCAGGAAGTCCAGGAAGCCCAGAGAGTCCCAAAGAAGTTGGACCCAAAGAGGAGCACACCAAGGCACATCATCACTAAGTTACCCAAGATTAAAGATAAGGAGAGAATCTTAAAAGCAGCAAGAGGAAAGAAGACAGTTACCTACAAAGGAGGTCCCATGAGACTATCAGCTGATATCTCAAAAGAAAACTTGAAGGCAAGGAGGGGCTGGGAAGATGTATTCAAAGTCATGAAAGGCAAGGACCTACATTCAAGATTATTCTGTCCAGCAATGATATCATTTAGAATATAAGGGCAGATAAAGTGCTTCCCAGATAAGGTCAAGTTAAAGGAGTTCATTATCACCAAGCCCTTATTATATGAAATGTTGAAGGGACTTATCTAGGAAAAGGAAGATAAAAAATATGAACAGTAAAATGGCAACAAACTCACAACAATCAACAAATGAACCTAAAAAATAAACGAAAGAAAAACAATGAAAACAAAACCTAAGGAAACAACTAGAACAGGAACAGAATCAGAGAAATGATATCACATGGAGGGTTTTTAGTGGGGAAGGGGAAGGGAGGAATAGAGGGGAAAAGGTACAGGGAAGAAGAAACATAATTGGTAGGCATTAAATAGATGGGGAGAGGTAAAAAATGGTATAGGAAATAGAGAACTCAAAGAACTTATATGTATAACCCATGTACATGAACCAAAAGGGAGGGAATGCTGGAGGGTTGGGAGGTGCAGGGTGGAGGGGGGATAAAAGAGGGAAAATTGGGAAAATTGTATTAGCATAATTAATAAAATATAGTTAAAAACAAATTGTATATTTTTATATATTGTATATGTTACCCTAACCCTCCCACACTGTTCATACCCAGACTTTTGGAGAGATGACTATGCTGTTTCACTGGGCCACTGTGGGTGGAGTTTGCTGTTAAGATAAATGACAGAGCTCAGAGATGATTCATGTTCAGTGAGTGTGGTGGAGCATATTGACTAAAGGAAGAAACTTTGATTGGGTCCAGGACTCTACATCCTCCAGAGTACGGGCAGAGGCAGCACAGCATCTGGGCAGGAAGTCATGGGAAGACCCTGGATAGCTCAGTTGGGTCTTTGGTTGGCCCAGGTTTGCTGTGAGTTGGGGCCATCCCAGATGGGGACTGGGGAGTGTTCCTACAGTTGACAGTGAGAGAAGGAAGTAAAAGTTGTCACAGAGCTCCTACTTCAGTGTTTCTGGGATATTTTACAGGTTTGAAAAGTGCTTCAGCCAACCCCCATCCCAGTGACATAATTTGTGTTTACTTTTTCTTTCCAAGCAGGGGTGAGAGGGCTGAAGGTAGAGCAGAGGCCTCCAGTCCTGAGCCTCCAGGAGGGAACCAACTCTACTCTGAGATGCAATTTTTCTACTACAGTGTATGGAGTGCAGTGGTTCCGACAGAATCCTGATGGTGAACTCATCAGTCTATTATACTTGACTTCAGTGACAAAGCACAATGGAAGGTTAAGCGCCACAATAAATACTAAGGACCTGTACAGTACGTTGCACGTAACAACCTCCCAGCTGGAAGACTCAGCCTCTTACTTCTGTGCAGCAGAGGCACAGTGCTCCCAGGTGATCTGCAGCCTGTACCCAAACTGCAGCTGGGCCTGCAGCTCCACCCCTTCCACGTGCAGGCATGCATGTTGTCCCCACATTAGCCTTTGCACTTGTTTGGGTTTAAAATTTAAGTTCCAGCAGTTTTTTCCTTATATAATTAGATACTTCAGTACTATCATTTCACTTGGTTTTCTATCCCTTTTTTTCCCTGAAGTCCCCTTATGGATATGAAGTACTAATATGGAACCATGAAAAACAACTGATAAAGATGCCAACATATAATGCCCTGTTAAAACTGATCACTTTGCAGGTAGCACATAAATGTCATTAATTTACTCTACTGGAAAAGTTTGAGAAAATATATGGTGGTCAAGAAATAGAAAGAGATGACTTGTTTATTTAGTTACCTGCAGATTTGTTTACTTTCAAGGAAAAGGGAAGATAGTCTGTAATGATTTTCAAACTTTGTATTGTTTATTCACTCACGGAACTAACAAACATAAGAAACGTAACTTGTTTGAAGAGTCAGCACTCAATGTAGCCTATTACATATACTGTGACACTGAAAACACCTGTGAATAACGTCTCTCTGTCCTCTTAGTCATGGACAAAGTGAGGATTGTAGAGTAAAAGTGACTTGTATGAACTCACATTACTAAATTAGTGAATTAATGTTCTCAGCTACCCAGTATAGAACACTCTTTTGCATCATCTAATTGAGATGATTTCCATTAATAAATTTGTACAATGTGTTTACATATACCACTAGCAAATTATCCTTTGGGTCACTTTTAAAATTAAATTTATTGAGGTAGCATTGATGAATAACATTATGTAAGTTTTAGGTATACAATTCCATAACACATCGTTTGTATATTGCATTCTATGCTCACCACCCAGACTCTAGTCTCCTTCCATCAACATATATTTGACCCCCTTTATCCTTTTCTTCCTCCCCCAAACCTTTTTCCCTTCTGCTAACCACGATACTGTTGTCTGTGTCTGTAAGTTTGTTTATTTTTGTTTGTTCACTTGTTGATTTCTGTTTTATGTATCACATATGAGTGAAGTCATATGATTTTTGTCCTTTCCCATCTGACTTTTTCACTTAACATGATACTCTAAACATCCATGCATGTTAACACAAAAGACAATATTTAATTTTTTTTTATGGCTGAGTAGTATTCCATTTTAGGTATGTATCATAACTTCATTATCCAAATCTGTTAAAGGACACCTTGGTTGTTTCCATGCCTTGAGTACTGTGAATAATGCTAAAATAAACATAGAGGTACATGCATCCTTACATACAAATATGTTCAATTTTTTTTTCTGGTGGGCGATATACCCAGAAGAGAAACTGCTGGGTCTTTTGGTAGCTTTATTTTTTTAATTTTTTGAGGATTATTCATACTGTTTCCATAGAAGCTTCTCCAATTTACCTTCCCACCAGCAAGGTACCAGGGTTCCATTTAGATCGTTTCTAAACAATATCTTGTATGGAAAAGATTATGGAAATTTTCATCCTGTTCTATTAAAATTCACTGCTGTTTCTTACATTTTGAGTGAATCTATTATTCATGATTTTGTAAACTCATTCACAGTCTGGAAAATGAGCAGAAAACTGCCTCAAGTATCCTAAAAACCTTATCCATTATAGCCAGAGACAAAGATTTCTGGCCACCAAACCAAAAGTTTAAAGTTGCATGTGGAGTAGTTGCAATGCAAATTAAATTCCAACTTGCATGTATGTTATGTTAATGTAAGAACATTGATAAGAAGGAATGAGGCCTCCCAAATTAAGGTGAAGACAAAGGGCAGACTCCAGTGAAGCTGGGAGCCAGACTGATTTCCTGGGTGTGTGACCTGTGCAGTGGCAGAAGAAACCCTGTCCTTGGTTTAAGGCTTGATATCACTGTCTTGAAATTCTGAATAATTTTATTTTTGTATTTGTGTTTTTTAAGTGAGACCCATAAGTTTTTGGAAGACATATGTGAGCAGAAGGGATACATGTAACCATAGGACACAGGACAGGAACACATGCAGGCTCAGGATCATGGTCACAGCTGAGAGTGTGTGAACCATGAAGTTGTCAGGACCACCTGTTGTGCCCACCTATGCTTTCACTCTCTGGGACTTTGACCTGCAGCAAAGGAGAGCAGTAAACTTTACTTACTATTGAAATGTAGTGTATACATTTCAATAAAGCAGTCTGATATTTTCATATAAAACTTAATATACTCTTACCATATGATCTATTAATGTTGCTCATGTGTATTTATCCAAGAATCTGAAAATTATGTCTACACAAAATCTTGTCCATAGATGCTTATCACAGCTTTATTCATAATTGTCAAAACTTGAAAGCAACCAAGATGTCTTTTAGTAGGTAAATGGATAAATAAATGGTGGTCTGCCCAAACAATGGAATATTATTCAGTACTAAAAAGAAATGAACTATCAACCATGGAAAGATAGGAAAAAGTTAAATGTACATTAGTAAACAAAGAAGCCAACCTGAAAATGCTATGTACTGTATGATTCCAATCATATGATGTTCTGAAAAAGGCAGAACTGTGGAGACAGTAAAAAGACCAGTGGTTACCAGGTGTTGAATGGAGTGGAAGGGATAACTAGAAGAGAGCAGAGGAGTTTCAGGGAGGTGAAACTAGTCTCTGTGATGCTGTAGTGACAGATTTAGGTCATTATACTTTTGTGTAAACCCATGCAATGTACAACACCAAGAGTAAATTCTATGATGAACTATGGACTTTGTATGATTATGATGTATTAATGTGAGAAATAGATTTTGTTAATTGTAAGAAATATACCACTCTTGTGGGGAAGTTCATAATGGTGGAGGCTATGCATTTGTGGGGGCAGGAGGTATATTAGAAATTCCGTACTTCCTCATTTTTCCAGGACCCTAAAATGTCTGAAAGAAAGTCTTAAAAAATTAAACTCAGACTTACATGCAACTGATTTGCATGAAGAGTTAAAATATTTGAGAAAAGTGGTTCCCTAGATATATCACTAATGACTCCTTTTAATCATTTATTTGACTGAGATTCCAAATTTTCATTTCAACTGGATCTCAAACACTATATACCCAGTCTTGGCTAGGATTTTGAATGCCCAAAATACCCTTGCAAGGACAAAGTCCAGAAGACAAGGCAATTAGGTTTTTTCTTTTTTAAATAAGTATATTTTATTGACTATGCTATTACAGTTGTCCCAGTTTCCCCCCTTTGCCCCCTTCCACCCAATACTCTCCTTCCCTTCAGCAATCCTCCCCTTAGTTCATGTCCATGGGCCATGCATATAAGTTTTTTGTATTCTCCATTCTTATACTATTCTCAGCATCCCCTGCCTATTTTGTACCTACAAACAATGCTTTTTAATCTCTACACCTTTCCCCCCATTCCTCTCTTCCCCTGCAGGTGATTATCCTCCAAGGTATCTCCATATCTATTATTCTGTTCCTGTTTTAGTTGTTTGCTTAGTTGGTATTTTAGATTCAGTTGTTGATAGTTGTGAATTTGTTGCCATTTTAATGTTCAAAGTTTTGATCTTCTTTTTCTTAAATGAGTCCCTTTAACATTCATGTAATAATGGCTTGGTGATGATGAACTCTTTACCTTGCCTGGGAAGAACTTTAACTGCCCTTCCATTCTTTTTTTTTAAAATAATTTTATTTTAATTATTGTTCAAGTACAATTTTCTATCTTTTACTCCCATCCCAGCCCACCCACCCAGCCCTCCTCACCTCTCTCCCATTTCCACCTGCCCCTAGTTTTTGTCCCTGTGTCCTTTATACTTGTTCCTGTAAACCTTTCCTTTCCCCCTGAAAATCCCCTGAAATTCCCTCCCCTCTCCGCTCTGGTCACTCTCAGCCTGTTCTCTATTTCAGTGTCTTTGGTTATATTTTGCTTGTTTGTTTGTTTTGTTGATTAGGTTCCTGTTAAAGGTGAGATCATATGGTATTTGTCTTTCACCGCTTGGCTTATTTCGCTTAGCATAATGCTTTCCATTTCCATCCATGCTGTTGCAAAGGGTAGGAGTTCCTTCTTTCTTTCTGTTGTATAGAATTCCATTGTGTAAATGTACTTTTGCCCTTCCATTCTAAATGATAGCTTTGCTGGGTAGAGTACTGTAAGTTGTAAGTCCTTTGACTCAATTTGAATATTCTTGTCCATCTGTTCTTGCTTGCAGAGTTTCTTTTGAGAAACTGGCTGATAGTCTTATAGAGATGCCTTTGTAGGTAACTGTCTCTTTTTCTCTTGCTGCTTTTAAGATTATATACCTTTAACCTTTGGCATTTTAATATGATATGTCTTGTTGTGGTCCTCTTTGGGTCCAACTTGTTTGGGACTCTCTGTGCTTCCTGGACTTTTATGTCTATTTCCTTCACAAAAATAGGGAAGTTTTCCTTCATTATTTTTTCAAATAAGATTTCAACTTCTTGTTCTTCATCTTCTCCTTCTGGCACCCCTATGATTTGGATGTTGGTATGTTTAAAGTTGTCCTAAAAATTCCTAAGCCTATCCTCATATTTTTAAATTCTTTTTTCTTCTTCCTGCTATTTGATTGAATGCTTTTTCCTTTCTTGTGTTCCAAACCATTGGTTTGATTCTCAGGTTCATACTCTCTGCTGTTGTTGGTACATTGTAGATTTTTCTTTATTTCACTTAGTGTAACTTTCATTTCTCCTTTTCTGTTTTTGGTACTCAATGAGTTCTTTGAGCATCCTGATCACCAGTGTTTTGAACTCTGTATTGATAGGTTGGTTATTTCTGTTTCATTTAGTTCTTTTTCTGGAGTTCTATTTTGTTCTTTCTTTTGGGCTATATTGCTTTGTCTCCTCATTTTGGCGGCCTTCTTATGTTTGTTCCTGTGTTTTAGGTAGAGCTGCTTTAACTCCCTGTAAAAGGCACCTGAAAATTGTGTCCAGCAGAACCATAGGTAATTGTGTGGCAGGGTAACCTGCTTCACGACTTTGTGGCTCTGTGTTGAGGGAGGGTTCAAAGAGGGGACTATGAAACTGCCTGGCTTCTGAAGGTTTGTCTGGCACTTGCCCCATTCTAGTCACTTCACCAACTTCTCATATGTGACTGGTGCCCTTCCAACTGTTGTCATGGTGGTGAATCCCAGAGTGGGTGGGTTTGTGTACTTTCTATGTCCATGTGGATCCTTTAAATGAACTCACCTGAAAATCTGGCAGTTGATCCACTGCCCCACCCCCATTAGTTTTTACAGCCAGAAGTTATGGGGATTTATCTTGCTGGAGCTAGAACCCTGGGCTGTGTGGTTTGGCCTGGAGCTGGGAACATTCACTCCCAAGATATCCATCCCAATTTTTATCTATTACACATGAATGTGGGACCACCCATTCTGCCACTGCCACCATTGTCTCTGTGCCTCTCCACCTAGTTTTGAGACTCTGCCTGTCTTACACATCTGGATGAATGTGACTACATTAAATTCTTGGTAACTGGACTTACATACAGCTCAATTTTCTGACAGTTCTTGTTGCTATTTGTTTTAAGAAATAGTTGAAATTTCTCTATGTGGTTGTGTGAGGAGATGAAGCATGTCTCTCTATGCCTCCATATTGACCAGAAGTTCACAATTAGATTTTTATTAGAAAGTGTTTCTTGCTTTGCATATTCACAAGCTTATCTTCCTCCTCTAGGTTCTTCCAGCTGTGAAGATTTTCTTTATTATTTTCTATAAGATCTATATGATATGTTATACATATACATACATGATATAGGTCTTCAGAAGAACATACAGCTTATCCATGGTTTAGTCATAGAACCAACTCTGTCTCTGCATGTGGTGTTATTAACACTCAGTGGTAAAGTCCCATTTATTCCATTTTACTATGGACTCAGGTTCTCCTTGATTTATCACTGGTCTTATAGAAGAAGTGAAAACCCTGATAGGAACTAATACTTAGAACCCTGTCTCTGCCACTGAAGAGGCACCAGATTTAGGGACAACCTCAAACCCATCATATTGAGTTTGGATGTGAAAATGGTCTTGGGGTTTCAGGATGCAGGACAATATCTCACCATTCTAACATGACTGCACATTGTACACAAGGAGTCCTCAATAAATATTTGCTTTGTTAAATAGTATATAGAAAAATTAGAGCTCCAAGAGCCCATAGAAATCTTCTAGACCAATCTTATTTTACAGTGACAGAGAATACATTTAAGGTCCAAATTTAAAAGAATTAGATAGAAAAGGAGCCAGGAATAGAAAGTAACAGGATCATCTCACTTTCTCTCCAACATTCTTTCTCCTGTTCCCATCTTGCAGGACCTTATTGCTGAGCAAAGAGGAACTGTCTGACGAAAGCCTATCTTATGTAGGTCTCTGCAGTCTGGGTCTGGGAAAACCTTGGTCAGTCATTTAACCACTGGAATAGAGAATTCCTATTTGTGTAATGTTTGACACTTCAGGCAATAAAGGAAACTAAGGCTGAGCCACTCTTACTGTATCAGTAACCAATACATCAGTCACTGGCTTCTCTAAGAGGAAGGCAAGGTCAGGGTACCATCCACAACACACAGATGCATTGCAATGGACTTTTCTGAAAGTAGTTAATATATTTGTTATCACAAGTGGACAGTCCTGAAGGCAGCATGTGAATATAATGAGAAAAACTCACATATTATCAGCTAAAAAAATATCAGAATTGGAAATGTCATGCAGCTAGTGGTTCATGATGATGCTAGATAAAGGTTTTTCAGGCCAACACTTTAACAAAAAGCAAAATAATATTTTGTGATATAATCATGGTACAGGGAATATTGTCTAAGAGGTGGCTATACCTGTCTAGTAGTTAATATATGAAATACTTATTTTCATATGAATGGTCACTTTCACACCATTATAGTCAGTTCCATATGCCATGCCTCTAAACATCAAATAATGACCTAAGTATCTATCTCCAAAAAGTGGGAAATTTTCTTCACAGAGGGGTTGAGAAAACTTGTGGGGAACAAGTGAGAGAATGGAAGGTCCAAAAAATCAGTAAGTTTCACCTACATAAAAACACACATTTTATATATATGTTGATATTTATATATTGAGTTTATATTCTTTAGTATAGTTGTCTTTAAATCTTTAAGGGTGTGAAAGATGGAAGAAAAACCAGATTTATGGTTTGTAATTCTAGATGACCAGTGGGTTCAAATCACAGGAAAGGGGTTCCCACTTCTAGAAACAAGGTAGTCTTGGTTTCCCAGGAACTATTTCTCATGATCAGTTCCTTAGGGTCAGTTTTCATTTGTACTATTCCCTTAGAAAACACAGGAAATATTTACTTTTCCCTAGATTTATCCTCACAAAGGTAATCAGAGAACCAAGTAACCAGGTAATCCAAGATATTAAAGTGGACTAGAAAATGTTATTGGTAGAGAAAGATTGTTCTAGAAACTCACAGGACTGAAGGACTTTATCAATATTTTGAGGAAAGAACATTGTAGAGGAATTTGGGAGAAAAGTGAGATTATGGAGGATGAGACAGCAACTGCCAGGGTGGCAGGAGTCCATGCTGGGAGAGTTGGCTTATACTTTAAAGGAAATTCCACTAAGGATATGAGTAAGTAATTGTATTTTAGGATATGGCACCCATTTTGATATGAGAAAACAGAACCACCTCAAGAATAAAGTTACATGGTGATATATATTCTGAATCTGCAGCCTGCTGTTTTCTCGGAAGTTGTATCCTTCAATATTTTGAGAAATATAAGACACAACATTGGAATAGATTTCTTGAAGTATATCATATTTCTCATTGCAAATCAACCCAATCTGAATGTCAAATTGTTTCCTATGGCTGAAGATTTAATAACTCATGGAGGATTTCTCCCTGCTCCCTTATCATGTAGATTCAATCTTTTACTTTTCATCATAGTCATTAGTTGAGGGAAGATTTCTCATTTTGACTGTTGGTACTATCAGGTCTCTGGGAATGACAAGGTCATAGGCAAGACTACCTTAGAGGAGCATAGTGAGCTTTTGAGATATCAAATGATCTCTTTCCTCAAACTCTGCTCTTTGACTTACATGTTCCTTTTAGAAAGAGTTTTTCTACGTAACAGAAAATGAGGATGGCAGATTTAGCTAAAAAAGGAATGTTTTGTATTATCTTTGGTGAGTCATGGTGCTTTCTTTATTTCAAACATAAAAACACAGGCCATCTTTGAACAAATATCAAAACCCTTTTAGAAAGAGTTTTTCTACGTAACAGAAAATGAGGATGGCAGATTTAGCTAAAAAAGGAATGTTTTGTATTATCTTTGGTGAGTCATGGTGCTTTCTTTATTTCAAACATAAAAGCACAGGCCATCTTTGAACAAATATCAAAAACATCTGCCTCTTCACAACACATTAACAATGACTCAGCAGTGCATAGAGATATACATCTTGATCTCTACATTCTTACTTAATGTCTGATGCTGAGTCATTTTTTTGACTTATTGGTTGGTGCCTTTGTGTCAGAGTCTCTTCTAGGCACAGGATAAGAGAAGAACATTTAATGAGATCGGTAGTTATGGATGTGACCACAAGATGGTAGTGCACCTCTGCTGATGCAGAATACATGGAAGATTCATTTTAGTAGATTCTGAATAAATAAGCTTTGTCAGAAGAACAGTCTTTTTCCTACTGGCTGGGTAGAGAGTGTGAGTAACCCCTATTATTGTTAGAGGAAAGAAGAGAGAACTTTATAACAGCAGTAGCTCCCTAGCTGTAGACTGCAGGTCCACAATTGATTCAAAGCAGGAAGATGATGAAGATATCCATTGGAGGATTTTTCATATTCTTGATGTTGCAAGTGAACTGTGAGTTGAGGGTTTATGGGAAACAGAGTGTATTAGTGGGTATTCTTTAGAAGCCAAGCCTAGTTTTATTTTGGTTTTGTAGTTATTGTAGAGAAAGAACATGCTGAAGTATAATAATCTATTTACTCTTCTCCTTCTTCTGAATCTTTCTTGCTGCATAGGTGCCAGCCAAGGAGAGAAAGTGGATCAGCATCCTTCTACTCTGAGTGTCCAGGAGGGGAACACCTCTGTCATCACCTGTTCTTATTCAGACAGTGTCTTAAGCTACTTTTTGTGGTATAAGCAAGAAGCTGGAAAAGGTCCCCAACTCATTATAGATATTCGTTCAAATGAGAACAAAAAGCAGCATGAAAACCTCACTGTTTTATTGAATACAACAGCCAGACAATTCTCCCTGTACATTGAAAACACCCAGCCTGGAGACTCAGCTGTGTACTTCTGTGCAGCGAGTACACATTGCTTTTTCAGCACCTACAACCTGTATGCAAAGTTGAGAATGCAGCAGCCCCCTCCCCCCTTTGGGACACTCCTACAAGTATAGCATGTCATTTTGCTTGTCTACAAGTGGAAACTAATGCGTTGCATGTTAAAAACACATAATAAGAAGGTTAGTTTCAAGATGACCAGAAAGTGTTTGAACATTCTGTTGATGACTGTTGTGTAATGGATTACTGAAGGGGCTTAGTAGTGTTTTATTTTGAAATAAAGGTTTAAAGGTCACTTTACACTTGATATTTAGATAACTCTTCTATAAAATATCATAATTTAGTATCAATATCATAATTTTTGTTAAAGATGAGCTTTTAAACATTGTGTTTTAAACAGGGCATTTATTACTTTTCTGATTATAAATTATTATTTACACTTGTTATTTGTATAACAACTCTAAACCCACTTTTTCCCCACTCTGTGTTTCAAATATAAAAATATGTAAAATACTAAAATAAATTGATACTTCTATATTTAGATAATATTGGTAATATTTGGATTACTCTATCAATTTTTATTGTTATTAGATTCATGATTTTTCACTTAATATTGTATCTTGAGTTGAGCATTCTCCATTTCATCAAGACTTTTCAAATGTCTGCTTTGTAAAAGTTTGTGAGAGATTGTAATAAATTGCAGTTTTATATTAATTTTCTTCTAGAATGGTGGTAAAATAGGACAGTCCTTTCTATGTGTTATGACCAGGCTTTTGTTTAGAAAGTGTGACATGGGTTTCTTCCTGAGCCCAGTGATGTATATGTTATTTATGTGTTTGAGGAAATAAGGACAAGAAGTGATTTTAGAATGTGAGCTTCTGATTAAGATTATAAATAATTCTCTTTACCAAGTTCTATATGTATCTATTCACACGTATTTTCTCATAGAATTTGAAAGGCAGACTTGTGTTGTATTTACTGTTTTAGCTACAGTACATGTATTTAGCTACAACAATGCATGTATTTTATTATGCAGTGTTAAAGAACATACTATTTATTTCCATTTATATCTCCCTCTCTAGATAAAGCTTCATTATTTTAAGATAAATTTAAATATTTTCATATTGTCAAATTTTATTTTCTGAAGTTTATGGAAAATTTTTATATGTATTTATCAATCACCTTATTATTATTAGTAGATTGAATAATGGCATTGGACTAATTTAAAAATAGCTTCTTACAAAAATCCCTGACTCATCTTCATACTTTGACTCAATGAAACACTACAAATCACAATCTTCCTTAAAAAAATGTTATCTCTTTTAGTGTTACAGATAAACCAATGGAATGAACAATGTTGCATAAATAATTAATTATCTAATACTTCTAACCCTGGTCAAGGGAAGGCTGTTTTCGAGATCTCTTACATTCTTCCTAAGTATGGACATAACTGATGATTAGTATTGTGAGATGATCCCTCAGGCTAAGTTTTGGTTGTTTGTTATTGACTAATTGGTTTGTTCTTATAAGGAAAGTCATCGGATTAAATTAAGTTTATAACACCTGAACAAGAAAGGCCAGTACTGAAACCCAACACCTTAATAGCTTTTATTATTTCCCTCACTATAACCACAGCTCCAGTCCAGTGAAAGCAAGGTGACTCCTGATTGCTCCATTTTCTCTAAGGCTGATGGAAGGAGAGAGATTCATGGTTTCTTTTTATTGGTTTATTCTTTTTATGTCAAGTTAGAAGAGAGAGATAGTGTGCAGTTATAGACTTAGCTGCTTCATCACACTTTAGTGAGAGTTTATTTAAAAGGAAAAAAAAAAGAAATGCTCTAGCCAGATGTGCAAAGTCAGTACACTCTTAGACACACTCAAGATTTAAACCTTTACCATGGTTGGTTGGTATATTGGTTTTCTACCATCTCTGGACAATTACTACAACCTTGGCCCTCTCTTGATCTTGCAAAGCCAAATGGAGGCTGACAGTTCTCCCTTTTGCTTGCTTTTCCTAGGGCAGTGTTGACTTCTCAAGTTTGTGTGGTTTCATGTAGTCTTACAAAGTGAAACCCTTTCTGTGCATGCTCACTAGCCATCTGCAAAGACTGGTTTAAAAAAATAGTGTTAAATTAGGCTTCCTGCAAGATGGCAGCATAAGCAGACATGGCTCACCTTTTGGCACAACCACAACAAAATTACAACTAAGATATAGAACAATTCTTGCTCAGAACTGACAGAAATCATGGTGAATGGAAGTCTGACAACTACAGAATTGAAGAAATCACATCCATCCAGACAGGTAAAAGGAGAGTGGACAAGGAACAGGCTTGCCTCACACCCACATGGATAAAAATTTGGGAGAGATGTCTTGGGAGCAAGGAGACCAGCTTCACATCAGGCCCCCAGCCTAGGGCTCCAGTAACAGGAAAGTAAGTCGCCACATCTTCTGGCTGAAAAAACAACTGGGGAATGAGTTGGTGGAAGAAACTTCTGGATCCCTAAGCAGTTCCTCATAAAGAATGTATGTACAGGGCTTGGAAGATGGCAGTGTGGTAGGAGGGAGCAGATTCCACTTATTCCTACACATGGGAGAAAAACTAACCAATCTACAGAGGATCAGAGCAAAAAGCCAACAATATCACAACATTTATGAAAATAGGACATCAAAAATTATAGTGAACACTGAAAAACCAGACAGTAAGGAGACTGATTGCTTCAGGATAAGGGCCCAGGGATCAGCACAGGGACAAGGGAGGTTGCAGCCCCCAGGCCCGGTGTTCCCAGGACTGCCTCAGGGCACTCAGGAAAGAGCTGGGTCAACTGCTCCCTCCTCGGCCAAACAAGGATTGAGCAGCTCTGGGGGAGGCATCGTTGCTTGAAGGCACAGAAAGGGGAGTGAGGACTGAGAGACAATCACACAGGGGGTGCCAGCACCCATGCATAGGGCTATCCCTCGGAAGAGTGTGTGCCCCAGCCTGTGCAACCAAGGGCAGCCTGGCCATTTGCCTGCAACCCCAACCTGGAGAGAGTGTGGTTTTGTGGAAGACCCAGACCCCACAGCCCTGAAAAAGGAAAAGGCACAGGTGCTCCATGAGATCCCTGGTACCCAGGCTGTGAACAGGGAGGGGGTGGGGGGAAGAGCGCACCCCTTGGGATCCCCAGAGCTCACACCATGAAACTGGAAAAGGTGTGGGTGCTCTGTGGGATCCCAGAGCCTGCGGCAATGAGCTCCAGAGAGTGGGCTTAGCAGTGCCCAGGCCCACATACAGGGCCCTTCGGAGAGGCACCAGAATGGCTCTGGGGAGAATGCTTGGCTAGCCCTGGGAACAGTACTCCAGAGAATGACTGAGTTCTGACCAGGAAGGGTGAAAAGAGATTCCAATTGCCCCTTAGCCTGCTGAAGCCAGCAAGACCAGAAAAACTGGTTTGGCCAGTTAGAAACCAACAAGAGGTTTTTTTTGTTTGTTGATTGTTTGATATTATCTTTTTTTAAAGTAACTTTTTATTTTTTAATTCTTATTATTTTTATACCTCTCAATTCCTTATGCTTCTCTTTCTTTCATTCTAGATTTATTCCTTCTTCCTTTCTTTCCAAATTTATCTCCTCTTCCCTCCATCTTCTGCTTTTTTTCCTTCTTCATTTTTTTTTGGAACCGACAAGTTATTACATATTTTTATTATCATTTTTTTGTTATTCTTACATTGTTTTATTTTAATACTATTTTGGTATTCCTCTTCTTTCTGCATAGACTTGTTTGCTTGGCTGGTTATATTGTATCATTTGACAGGTTTCCCTTGTTATCTTGTTCATAGTGTATTGCTAATTTACAGTCTTCATTTGTCTACCATTAGTACACTACTCTAGGTTCTATACTCCTTATTCTTATTATCTAGATCTCATAGATTCTGTCATATGATTGTTGCTCTAATACTACTATAAATAATAGCTATTACACACAATTGTAAATACTACACAACACCCCTCCCAGATCTTAGCCCACTTCACGGTTTCCCAAACTCTATTACTGTAGTGGCTAACTCTATTCTCTCACACACTACACCTATTTACTATTCTTTACTCTCATCCTACCTCAGAATCTGACCTCCCACAACCTCACTGCTTTCTAGGTCCAACTCACAATCCTTTCCCCCCCAATAAGAACCTTATCTTTTTTCCATCCTTTCTAAAAAGTGGCTAGTGGGGTGGAAGATCACAGTTAACACTATACATAGCCAAAGGATCTCCTATCTCTTCTCTACTGGCTGCTGCTATAAATATCATAGAATACTCTCTTTCTGTCTTAAACCATTTTGCCTTACCCCTCCAACTGATCACAAAAAAAGAGTAGGGGGAAGCTGTGAACACCAGGATACCTGAAGGAGACTTCACCACTGAATCTCACAGGTATTCTACCACAGAAGTTCACACCATAAACCCAGGGAACCAGAACAGATCAATTTAAGAAACAGAGGCTAGCAAGAAGAGTCTCATGAACAATAAGAAGACAAAGAAACACTCCCCAAATGAAAGGAAAGGAGGAAGCCTCAGAAAGAATGCTAAATGAAATAGAGGCAACTCAACTATCAGATATTGAATTCAAAGAAATGATTATCAGGAAGCTCAGCTAGCTCACAATGAGCTACCACAAACTACAGGGAAACTACAATGAACTCACTGCAAACTATATCAACATGAAAAAGGAAATAGAAACTATCAACAAGGGCCAAGAGGAAATGAAGAATGCAATTTCTGAACTGAAGAACACAGTAGAAGGAATCAAAAGCAGGATCCAGGAAGCAGAAGATCAGATCAGCGAATTGGAGGACAAAGTACAAAAAGACACACAGAAAGAGCAAGAAAAGGAAAAGAGGCTCAGAAAGAATGAAGAGGGATTAAGAGAAATGCAAGACAATATGAAACATAATAATATCCATATAATAGGGATACCAGAAGGGGAAGAAGAAGAGCAAGGGATAGAAAACCTATTTGAAAAAGTAATGATGGAAAACTTCCCTAATTTGATGAGAGAAAAAGTCACACAAATCCAGGAAACACAGAGAGTCCCAATCAAGAGGAACCGAAAGAAGCCCACTTGAGACACAATAATTAAAATGGAAAAATTTCAAGACAAAGAGAGAATCTTAAAGGCAGCAAGGGAGAAACAGGAAGTAACATACAAAGGATCCCCAGTAAGGCTAGCAGCTACCTTCTTAATAGAAACACTTCAAGCCAGAAGAGAATGGCAAGAAGTATTCCAAGTAATGAGAACCAGAGGTCTGCAACCAAGGCTACTTTACCCAGCAAGGCTCTCAATCAAGATAGAAGGCCAAATAAGGAGCTTCCCAGAAAAAAAGAAGTCTAAAAGAATACACCTCCACCAAACCAGCTCTGCAAGACACTAAAGAGACTACTTTAAGGAAAGGAAGGAAAAGAAAGAGAGAGAGGAACACAGGTACATAAATGGCAATGAAATAAGTCCCTATCAATAATAACCTTAAGCGTAAATGGATTAAATGCTCCAATCAAAAGACATACAATAGCTGAATTAATAAGAAAGCATGGCCCACACATATGCTGCCTACAAGAGACCCACCTCAGGATAAAAGACCTACACAGGCTGAAAGAGTGAAGGGCTGGAAACAAATTTTCCAAGCAAACGAACAGAGCAAAAAAAAAGCTGGGGGTAGCAATACTCATATCAGACAAAATAGACTTCCAGAAAAGGGGCCATAAAGAGAGACCCAGAAGTCCATTTCATAATACTCAAGGGAGGAATCCACCAAGAAGACACATTGTAAACATATATGCACCCAAAATAGGAGCACCCAAATACATAAAGAAAATCTTAGAGAACTTCAAGAAAGACATTGACAGTAACACAATTATAGTGGGGGACTTTAACAGCCCACTGTCAAAAATGGACAGATCTTCCAAACAAAATATCAACAAAGATATTGAGGCATTGAACAATGACCTAGAGGAAATGGACTTAACTGATATCTATGGAGCTCTCCATCCCAAAGAAGCTAAATATACATGGCTTCTTTTCAAATGCACATGGAACATTTTCAAAGATAGACCATGTGATAGGTCACAAAACAAGCCTCAACAAATTCAAGAAAATTGGAATCATACCAAGCATTTTCTCAGATCACAGGCTCTGAAACTAGAAACCAACCCCAAGGGAAAAACCCAAAACACTCAAAATCATGGAGATTAAATAGCATGCTATTAAACAATGAATGGGTCAAGAATGAAATTAGGGGAGAAATAAAAAAGTTTCTGGAAACAAATGAAAATGAACTCACAACAACCCAAAACTTATGGGACACAGTGAAGGCAATCCTGAGACGGAAGTTTATAGCAATACAGGCCTACCTAAAAAAGGTAGAAACATTTCAAACAAACAACCCAACCCTACGCCTACAAAGAAACTCAAGGAACAACAACAAAGACAGCTCAGAGCAAGCAGAAAGGAAGGAAATAACCAAGATCAGAGCAGAATTAAATGACATAGAGACTAAAAGCACAATTCTAAGGATCAATGAATCCAGGAGCTGGTTTCTTTGAAAACATAAATAAAATCAACAAGCCTTTAAGCAAAGCTCATCAAGGAAAAAAAAGAGAAGACCCAAATAAACACAATCAGAAATGAAAGAGGAGAGATTATAACTGATACCACAGAAATACAAAGGATTGTAAGAAATTACTATGAAGCAACTGTATGCCAAGAAATTTGAAAACCTAGGTGAAATGGACAAATTTCTAGAAAAAATATAATCTTCCAAAACTCAATGAAAGAAGAAGCAGAAAGCCTGAACAGACCAATAACAGCAGATGAAATTGCAGCAGTAATCAAAAAAACTCCCAACACACAAAAAGCCCTGGACCAGATGGTTTCACAGGAGAATTCTCACAAAGCATTTAAGGAAGAGCTAATCCCTATACTTCATAGACTATTTCAAAAAATCCAAAAAGGATGGAACACTTTCAAACTCTTTTTATGAAGCCAGCATAATCCTAATCCCAAAACCAGACAAAGACAACACAAAGGAAGAAAACTTCAGATCAATATCGCTGATGAACATAGATGCGAAAATCCTCAACAAAATATTGGAAAATTGCATCCAACAATACACTAAAAAGATCATACACCATGACCAAGTGGGATTCATTCCAGGAATGCAAGGATGGTACAATATTTGAAAATGAGAAAATGTAATACATCACATAAACAAAAGCAAAGACAAAAATCACATGATCATATCAATAGATACAGAAACAGCATTTGATAAAGTACAGCACCCATTTATGATAAAAACACTCAGCAAAGTGGGAATAGAAGGAGCATTCCTCAACACAATAAAGGCTGTATATGAGAGGCCTACAGCCACCATGATACTCAATGGGCAAAAACTAAAATCTTTTCCATTAAGACCAGGAACAAGACAAGGCTGTCCACTTTCACCACTTCTATTCAATATAGTACTGGAAGTTTTAGCCACAGTGATCAGACAAGAAAAGGAAATAAAAGGCATCCAAATCGGAAAGGAGGAAACAAAACTGTCAGTGTTTGCAGATGACATGATAGTGTACATAGAAAATCTTATAGACTTGGCCAAAAAACTGCTTGATCTAATAAATGAATTTGGAAAAACAGCAAGATACAAAGTCAATATCCAGAAACCAATGGCATTTCTGTACACCAACAATGAAACAGCAGGAGCAGAAATCAAGAAAAGAATCCCATCTGATAATTCAAAAAGAAAAATAAAATACTTAGGAATAAACCTAATCAAAGTGGTAAAAGAGTTGTATTCAGAAAATTACATAACACTGAGGAAAGAAATCAAGGAAGACACAAACAAATGGAAACATATACCGTGTTCATGGATTGGAAGAATTAACATCATCAAAATGTCCATACTACCCAAAGCAATTTATAGATTCAATGCAATACCTATTAAAGTACCAATGGCATATTTCACAGAGATAGAACACATACTTGAGAAATTTATATGGAACCATAAATGACTCCGAACAGCTGTAGCAATTTTGAGAAAGAAGAGCAAAGTAGGAGGGATCACAATACCTGATACTAAACTATATTATGAGGCCACTGTAATCAAAACAGCCTGGTACTGGCATAAAAACAGGCACATGGACCAATGGACACAGACCAGAGAGCCCAGAAATAAAGCCCAAAGCCTCTATGGTCAATTAATATTTGACAAAGTGGGGCAGCAACATAAAATGGAGTAAAAACAGTCTCTTCAACAAATGGTGTTGGGAGAACTGGACAGCTACATGCAAAAAAAATGAAACTTGAGCACCAACTTACACCTTACACAAAAATATATTCAAGGTGGATAAATGACTTAAACATGAACCATGACACCATTAAAGTCCTACAGGAGAACATAGGCAGGAAAATCTCAGGTATTTCATGGAGAATCATTTTTACTGGCATGTGACCTCTAGAGCAAGGGACATAAAGGAAAGAATAAACAAATGGGATCTCATCAAAATAAAAAGCTTCTGCACAGCTAAAGAAAATAGTATTAAAATAAAAAAGAGAACCAACTGTATGGGAAAACATATTTGCCAATGATACCTCAGATGAGGGTTTAATCTCCAAAATATATAAAGAACTTACACAACTCCACTCTAAGAAGACAAGCAACCCAATTAAAAAATGGGGAAAGGACTTGAACAGACACTTCTCTAAGGAGGACATACAGAGGATCCAGAGACACATGAAAAGATGCTTGGTATCACTAGCTATCAGAGAGATGCAAATTAAAACCACAATGAGATACCACTTCACACCAGGCAGAATGGCCATCATAAACAAAGCAACAAACAACAAGTGTTGGAGAGGTTGTGGAGAAAGAGGGGATCCCTATTGCACTGTTGGTGGGATTGCAGACTGGCAAAACCACTATGGAAAACAGTATGGAATTTTCTCAGAAAACTAAAAAATGGATCTGCCTTTTGACCCAGCAATTCCACTGCTGAGATTATATACTAAGAACCCTGACACACCAGTCCAAAAGAACCTATGTACCCCAATGTTCATAGCAGCACAATTTACAATAGCTAAGTGCTGGAAGCAACCTAGCTGCCCATCAGCAAATGAATGGATCAAAAAAACTATGGTACATTTACACAATGGAATTCTATGCAGCAGAAAGAAAGAAGGAGCTCCTACCCTTTGTAACAGCATGGATGGAACTGGAAAGCATTATGCTAAGCGAAATAAGCCAGGCTGGTGAAAGACAAATACCATATGATCTCACCTTTAACAGGAACCTAAATCAACAGAAACAAAGAAACAAGCAAAAATATAACCAAAGACACTGAAATAGAGGGACAGGCTGATAGTGGCCAGAGGGGAGAGGGGAGGGAATTTCAGGGAGAATGAGAAGGGTTTACAGGAACAAATATAAAGGACACATGGACAAAAACTAGGGGGGGGGGTGGAAATGGGAGGGAGGTGGGTGAGGGATTGGTGGGTGGGCTAGGATGGGAGTAAAGAACAGAAAAGTGTACCTGAACAATGATTAAAATAAATTTTTTAAAAGATTTTATTTATTTATTTTTAGAGAGGGAAGGGAGGGAGGGAGGGGGGAGAAAGAGAGAGAGAGAGAGAGAGAGAAACATCAATGTGTGGTTGCTGGGGGTCATGGCCTGCAACCCAGGCATGCACCCTGACTGGGAATTGAACCTGCGACACTTTGGTTTGCAGCCCGTGCTCAATCCACTGAGCTATGCCAGCCAGGGCCAAAAATAATTTTTTTTTTAAAAAAAGAATGTAGATGTAGACTCACCTACTCAGACTCCATCCCTCAGGGCTCCTGTAATGCGGTGGTGGCTTGAGGGGCACCAGTGGCATACAGGGGGTGGTTAGGCATCTGACATCAAGGCAAGAAGAAGCCATTGTACTTTTCTGGGTCCTACCCCATCAGATCTGGCAGACTGGTGCTGTATCTAAGATTTCATCAATGTGGCTAACACTGCCTTGCCTTAGAGATCCCCAAAGTCTGCCCCATCCAACTTATTGGCCCACTCAAGCTGCTTTTCCATGTGAATGGTCTTTACAACTTCCCAAATCCTTTCAAACAAACAACAGCTGCTCTCAGTGAGCCCCAGGCCTGGAAGCAGCAGCCTAGATTTACAACTTGGCTTTTTCTGGAAATATCCAAGTCCAGCCGAAGTAGTAGCCATCTCATATTGCTTTATAGCTCATGCAGTGTGCTCCCAGGGAGAATACCAGAGGGAGCTGAACTTGGACTGCACCACTTGAAAAGCCCTAAAGCCTGCACACCCAGTGGACAGGTACAGACCATATCAGAGCACCACCACCCTGCATCCACATTTCCCCCCTCAACCGCACAGCTGATCCTCCATAGATGGTGAAGGTTGATGTTGAGTGGTTAAAGCCAATCCTTGTAGGTCTGGCTAAATCCCTCACATTGATCTGCCAACAGCAACTAAGCCTCGACTACAAGAGGAAGGTGTACTCAGCACACACAAAGGCACCTTAAGTACTGAACCTTGGGTGAGAGAGGAGGTTGTGCCTCTGGACCCTACAGGACACCTACTATATTAGGCCAGACTACCAAGACACGGAGTCAAAGCAGCTCTACCTAATACATAGAAACAAGCACAGGGAGGCTGACAAAACAAGAAGACAGAAACATGGCCTAAATGAAAGAACAGATCAAAACTCCAGAAAAAGAGCTAAAAGAAATGGAGATAAGGACTCTATCAGATGCAGACTCCAAAACATTGTTTATAAGGGTGATCAAGGAACTTAGTGAGGACCTCAGCAGCATAAAAGAGATCAAGTAAGAAATGAAGGATGCAGTAATTGTAATAAAGAACAATTTACAGGGAAATAACAGTGAAGCAGATGAAGCCGAGAATCAAATCAAGGATTTGGAACATAAGGAAGTAAAAAACAACCAATCAGAACAATAGGAGGAGAGGAGAATCTAAAAGAACAAGGATAGTGTAAGGAGCCTGTGGGACAACTTTAAACAATCTAGCATTCACTTCATGGGAGTTCTGGAGGTGGAGGAGAAATAGCAAGTAATTGGAAATCTGTTTGAAGGAGTGATGAGGGATTTCTTCCCTAGTTTGGTGAGGGAAATAGACATGTACATCCAGGAAACACAGAGAATCCCAAAAAGAACAGAAGAAGGCCCACCCCAAGAGATATCATAGTTAAAATGCCAAAGGTTAAAGATAGAGATGGGAGGGTGGATGTGGGAGAATAGGTGAGAGATGAAGGTATTAAGTACAAATTGGTAGTTACAGAATAATCATGGGGACGTAAAGTACAGTATAGTAAAGGAACTATACTTTACTTGAAAGTGGCCAAAGAACCTATACACATAACCCATGGACATGAACAATGGTGTGTGGGGGGTGCCTGAAGGAGTAGGGGATGCTGGGTGGAGGGGGGCAAAGGAGAAAAATCAGGACAACTGTAATAGTATAATCACTAAGATATAATTAAAATGGAATAAAATTTTTAAAAAGAGAAAAAATTATTAGAGGTTAATCTAATCACAAAGACACTTTCTGTGCCTTACTAGGCATCCTCAATGGAGTAGATAAAGGCCATTGAACAAAGGCAATTGGAGTATTCTGCCTAAAGGAAACTGCGTATGGAAACAATTATGATATTTATTCATTTCTTTTATTTATTTTTTGTTGCGCGTGGGTCACCGGCCAGCAGTGACCACGGCACGCTGTGGATGGCTCGACGATAAACACGCGAGAAAAAACAACATGCACAGAGACAAACTAGTTTCTGTGGGGAAGTAGGGACGAAATGGCCACCCCCCCTAGTGGGGAGCGCGCTGATTTACCGTCCATACCTGCTTTTATTGGGCTCATTTTGCATAATAATTCAGGTAAAGTACAGTACTCATTAGGGGAAGTAAGGAACTATAGAAAACAAAGAACTCTGCCGGTCTATTGAGTTGGGGTCAAAGAGCTGTAAGACTGAGGAACAAACTAACTTCCTCCTAAGACCCTTCTCATTCAACTGAGAGCATTCTAAACAAAGAAGGTTTCACAGTAATTTACATATTCTTTCTTAGGCCTGATCACCCTGGGGAATCCGCACTTCTCAGTACCGAGCTGCACCACCCTGTCATTGTTTTAGGCTTAGGTGGAGCAAGGGAACTAGGTAACCAAGAGATAAGGAGATTTTCTCCCAGACGCTGAGAACTCAGGCTATGTCAAAGCCGAGGAGCGAGGGTCCATCACCCCCTTTTGCTGCAGCCCCCCAAGTCCTTCTTTTGGGGGGCCTCCCAAAGTGATCGTGCCTGGCTTAGGTCGTTCCCCCCATGGGGAATCTTACCCGTGTTTGGCTAACTGACCAAGCTTTTTGGGGTTCAGTCATGAATAAAGCAGCAGAAGCAGCATTCCTGCCAGGGAGATAAGCTTTTGTCTCCTTGCTGGCTCACGGTTCCAAGGGCATTCCCTTAGCTTTAGCCTAGGTGGGGGTTTCAGCCTCTGATACCAGTCAGGGCGGTTCCCAACAATTTTTAATTGGGGTGGCAGTGGTTAATAAAATTATGCAGATTTCAGAGGTACAATTCTATAATACATCATCTGTATATTGTACTGTGAGTTAACCATCCCAAGTCAAGTTTCCTTCCATCACCATTTAACCCTCTTTACCCTCTTTTACCTCCCCATACACCTTTGCCCCTGGTAATCACCATACTGGTCTGTCTGTGTTGTTTTAATTGGATATTGGGGCAACATTGGTTAATAAAAATTATATAGATTTCAGGAGTAAAAAATTTTATTAAATTTACTGGGGTGACATTGATTAATAAAATTACATAGCTTTCAAGTGTACAATTCTATAGTACATCATCTGTATATTGCATTGTGTGTTCACCACCCAAAGTCAAGTCTGTTTCAGTCACCGTATGTTTGACCTCTTTATCTTCTTCTACCTTCCTCTTACCCATCCTCACCCCCCTTCCCTTTGGTAAACATCATACTTTTATTTTCTGTGTCTGGTTCTTGGCTTTTTCCTTCTGACTTATTTCACTTAGCTAGACATTCTCAAAATTCATCCATATTGTCACAAATGGCCATATTTCATCTTTTTAATGGCTCAGTATTTTCCATTGTATATATGTACCATATATTCTTTATCTAATCATCTATCTGAGGACACTTAGATTGTTTCCATGTAGAGACTACTGTGAATAGAGTTGCAATCAACATAGGGGTGTAGGTACCCCTATGTACAAATGAATGTTTTCAAATTTTTCAGGCAGATACTCAGAAGAGGAATTTCTGAATCATATGGACACTGTATGCTTCCTTTTTTGAGGAACCTCCATACTGTTTTCCATAGTGGCTGTACCAATTTATATTCCTACTATCAGTGTATGAAGATTTCCTTTTCCTCCACAATTTATCCAACACTTATTTCCTGTCTTGTTGATAATGGGCATTATAACAGGCAAGAGGTGATATCTCATTGTGGTTACTGGTGGCTCACTCTTGTCACCCTCCTAAGTGAACTTGTAGCTGGATGGGATGGTGTGTGGGTGAGGCTAAGCACTGGGGGTGCTTATGAGTGAGTTGTGGGATTCCAGAGACAAGGCATCATCATCACCTCATGGTCAGGATCCTGATGGCATCTGTGTTGTGGTTAGTAGGACCCATGATCCTTTAATCCTCACTGAGAGCCCTGCTGCTGTTCTCCCAGGTGTTCTCCACTTCCCATTTGGGCACACACCTCAGTATTATGGATGAGGCAAGAAAGAGATGTGTTTCTTTGACAGTGTCCCCCAAAACTGGGGGAGTTAGGAGCTTGGTCCAGTGCTCTAATGTTTCCATATGAAAAAAAAATCAAAGACCTAGATTTCTCTTGGCACTGAGCTGTGTCTCACAGGAGGGACACTTGACCAGGCTAATGTGAAATTGTTCCTCCTACCTCTTCAATGCTGCCAATCTCAGGTGTTTCTGCTTCTACATTGTATTTGTCTCACAGTATAGCTTCTCTGCTGGACAGCTGGACTTTCTCATAGGTGCTCAATTTAGTCTGTGATTTGTAAAATTTTGTAATTTTTGTGAGGAAAGATGGTAGAAAGTTCATATTTTACCATTTCGATTTCAGTGATTTTATTTTTTATTTTAAAAATTATATTTAAAATGTCTATTTTGGTGTATAGTTCTGTGAATTTTGAATACAGTGTATAGATCATGTAACCATCAAGTGATCATGATACAAACAATTCCATGTAGTATGTTTAAATAGGTGCCACCACCCAGTTTCATCACAGATACAATGACGGAACACAGCAGTCAGTCAAATAATCAGTCTATTCAATATACAAGTTTACTAATTTTTTTAGATGTAATTGTTTTAAAATTAAGAGTTATTAATGTAAAAGGAAAAGTTTGGTTGGGTGACACTCTCAGCTGGTACACAGAGAAGGCTGATGTGACCCACAGCAACTGGCTGCACCAGGAAACCCTGTTTCCTGTTCTGGGGCAGTAGCAGCACACAGCCCAGCATTTCTTCTCTTCCTGTCAGAGTCACCTCACTTTGCAGGGTCCTGAAACTGAAGAAGCACGAGAAGATATTTATTACCCAGTGGTGGAAGAGATCAAAGATGTTGCTCTTTAACCTTCTGAAGGTGGCCCTGGCTTCAATATGGTTAGGTAGGCATGCCCCAGTTGGAATGGATTTCCTTTATGACCTAAGTACTGGGGGTCCAGGCAGTGTTTTATAAGTACTCTTGGAAGGAGAGGTGGCAGGATGTGAAAAATAGTTTTTTCATTCCATACCATTTATCCCCAAACTTTCTGTTTTGTTTTTTTTTTTTTTCCCTTTAGGATCCAGTATTGCCCAGAAGGTAACTCAAGGCCAACCAGAAAAGTTAGTGCAGGAGAAGGAGGCTGTAACCCTGGACTGCACATATGACATCAGTGCTAGTCTTTTTAGCCTCTTCTGGTACAAGCAGCTGAGCAATGGGGTGATGATTTTCCTTATTCATCAGGACCCCTATAACCAGAAAAATGCCACAGAAGGTCGCTACTCACTGAATTTTCAGAAAGCAAACCGTTCCATCAACCTTGTCATCTCATCTTCACAGCTGGAGGACTCTGCAGTATATTTCTGTGCCCTGGGTGAGCCCACAGTGAGAGGTGTGTAGGAAGGAGGTAAATCAAAACCCGAGAGCTCTACTTGATGCATATACCTGCTGCAGGAACCAAGGCCAGGAATTGTCAGCACAGGAAGTGGTGAGGGCTGTGCTATCATATGTGAAGGTAGTGTTTGAAGAAAAACTATGAAAATACCTTCTTAGTTCCATAGGCTATGGGTAGAGTTATCATTCATTGAAAACATCCATATCCTTTAAAACTTAAGTTGAAATTATTTATTGAAGACAAAGAACAACCACAATAAACATTTGCCGTTTAGTGAGATAGTGAATTTAGAAGAATTAACTAAGGAAATTCAGAAACATCTGAATCTAAACATCGGTAAAAGCCTGTGGTATTGTAAGGTTTTCAGATCAATTTGTTCAATAAATATTTATTGAGTATATTTTATGTTATAGACATTGTTTTGAATAAGGAAGGCCATGAAATTTTTGTGTGTGTTTCCTTGTTTTGTATATTATGCTGTTTCATACTGTTCAACGAATTAGTTTAATTTAGATTTGTTAGTTGGGTTAAGGGTACTGTGATTAACTTTCTAAGGTGACTATGATGTGGCTAGCTTTGTACCGATGCTCTTTCTATCTTATTAACTATGTAGCACAGAAGTGCTTATTTCCATTATGCGAATTTACCTGCCTTCCACCAGTCTTACTCATATAATAATCAATAATTAGTGGCTGGGGGGATATTGTGCAGAAGCAGATTGTGAATTATCTTCTTTTTCTAATCTTGCCCTTCACTTCACCACTCCTCCAAAGGCATTTTTTTTTTTTGTCATCATTGGCTCATTTGTACACATCCATGCCCTCTTTGTTCATCAATGTTTCCCAATCCAAAAATCTTATTCTCTCCTATTTCCACCTCTACTTCTAATCCTATTGTTTCAGGACCATAAATGTGAATGATAATATATCTTTCATAAATGATCTTGTGTTGTAACTCACTCCTATATTTGTATCTCAGAAGCAGAAATAGTATCTTTTAAAAATGTTTCAAATTTAAATTTTTTACCACTTTAACATAAATCTTAACCACTTAAAAAATTTTAAATGTGTAATCCAGTGGTAGTAAGTACATTTACATTGTGGTTCAAGCAGCACCACTATCTATCTCTAGAACTCTTTTCATCTTCAAATGAACATGAAAAGAATTAACTTTTTTCAAAACTGAAAAATACATTTGGCAAACAATAACTCTCCATGAACTGTTCCTTGCAGCTCTTGGCAGGTATGTTTTTACTTCTTCATTTTATGAATTTGACTATTTTAGATACCTTATAAAAGTAGAATTATGTTATATTGGTCATATTATTACTTATTTCACATAGCATAGTCCGGAAAGTTCACTCATGTTGTGGCATGTGTCAGAATTACTTCCTTTTTTAAGGATGAATAATATTCTAGTATGTGTACATACCACATTTTTTGTTTATCCCTTCATGTGTTGATGGAAATTTGTTTTATTTCCACCTTTCGGTGGTAACATGCATATGAATATAGCAACATTTTTGGTGTATACCCAAATTCTTTCAATTTTTAGTATGTACACAGAAGTAGATTTTGGATTATATGACAAGTCTAATTAAATTTTCTGAGGAACATTTATACTGATTAGTTTCAAGAACTGTGGTCTAGACTGCTTTATCACAAGCAAGTTTAAAGGAACAGAGAAAAAGAGCCATCACTAGCCATGAATGAAGTTTCAATTTCCTGGTGTGCAAAAGTATAGGAGAATTTGTCACCCTCACTACAGTGCATTGCTCAAGTCAGATGCCTAATAATTGGTTGGAAAGGAATAGTCAAGATCCTAGTGATGTAGTGGTTAACTCCTGAATTGCATTTTTGCATCCTTAATAAGATGTTTTCTTTCTTGTTTTGGTAAAAAAGCCAAACCTGCAATTATTTAATTATTTACACAAATAAAAATTTTAATGTACTTTCATAAGATATTTTGAGGATCAAGAAGTAATTTTTCTATCCTCTAATCTTTCTTTGAAATTTTCTCTGAAAATAATCTATAGTGAGAAAACAGGGAACAGGTTTTTGCTATGAGAGAGTTCTGTTTTCAAAATTATTAGCTCTGCACTGTGCTTTGTAGACACTCGTAAGCTTTGTTTCATTATTTGTTGACTGGGAGAGTGATGTCTTCTTTAATATTTTGTTGTGACAATTCATTAATAAATTGTCAAGAGATTGACAAAGAGTAGATGATCACTTAGTTACAGTAGCCTTAGTAGGTGCAGAAAAATACATTTGACAAATCCAGCCTCCAATTGTCATTAAAAATTCCCAGCCAGTTAGGAATGGAAGGGAATTTCTTGAGCTTAGTATAGGACCTCTACAAAAAATTTACATCGAATGTCATGTTTGATAATGAAAGACTAAATGCTTTCCTGCTATGATCTGGAATAAGAAAAGAAATTTGGTTCTCACTGCTTGTATTTAATATTATACTAGAGGTTGATGCCAGTACAATAAAACAAGAGAAAGAAACAAATGATACACAGTTCAAAAAGAAGAAGTGAACCTATCTTTATTCACAGACAGCACAATTGTTGGAATAGAAAATTGAAGGGCATCTACAAAAAAGCTACTAGAACAAATAAGGTGAGCAAAGTCAAATGTACACCTACTGTATGATTCAGACATTCTACTCTTAGATCTTGACCAAAGAGAAAAGAAAGCATATTTTTTTAAAAAAAACTTATACACAAAACTTCATAGCAGCTTTATTTGTAACAGTCACAAACTGGGCCCAGTGAAAGTATACACCAGGACTTCTGGCCAAGATGGAGGTGTAGGTAGACACACTGTGCCTCCTCGCACAATTAAAATAAGGACAACAACAATTTAGAAACAAAATAACAACCCGAACTGACAGAAAATTGGACTGTATGGAAGTCCAAAAACCAAGGAGTTAAAATAGATATATTCATCCAGACCAGTAGGTGGGGCGGAGTTGGACGGAGTTGGCAGAGAGGGGTCATAGTACAAAAACCTGTGGCACTGGGCACACAAGATGGCAGCGGGAGGACCCTGGGTGCACAGGTGGTGGCTGGCAGACCCCGGGTGCAGGGTGGCAATGGGCAGACCCAGCGAGGTGGCGATTGTGAAGAGAGACATTGCGTGCAAGGTGGCTGGCTAACCAGGCAGTCCCACATTCACGTGCTGATAAACCAGGTGAAACTGGAGAGTGAGACAGACTGCGCAGCCCAGGGTCCCAGCGCTGGGGAAATAAGGCCTTGAAACACCAATATAAAACATCTGTGGGTGTTGAGGAGCAGGGAGAGACTCCAGCCTTATGGGAGAGTTCACTGGAGAGACCCCCAGGGTCCTGGAATGGACACAAGCCCACCCACATGGGAATCAGCGCCAGAAGGGCCCAGTTTGCTTGGGGGAAGCTGCGGAGGATACTGGGATCTGACAGAGAGTAGAGCAAGTGCCATTGTTCCCTCTTGGATCCCGCTGCCACATAAAGTGTTACAACCCAGCCACGTGGCTTACCCCACCCTGGTGAACACCTAAGGCTCTGCCCCTCATATGTAACAGGTGCATAAAGACAAAAAGAAATGGCCCAAACAGAAGAACAGATTAAAGCTCCGCAGCAAATACAACTAAGTGACTAAGAGATAGCCAACCTACCAGATGCACAGTTCAAAGCACTGGTGATCTAGATGCTCACAGAATTGGTTGAATTTGGTCACAAATTAGACAAAAAAATGAAGGCTATCCTAAGTGAAATGAAGGAAAATGCACAGGGAACCAATAATGATGAAAAGAAAACTGGGACTCAAATCAATGGAGTGGGCCAGAAGGAAGAAAGAAATAATTGAACAGAAAAGAAAGAAGAAACAAGAATTCAAAAAAATGAGGAGAGGCTTAGGATCCTTCAGGACATCTTTAAAGGTGCCAACATCCGAATTATAGGGGTACCAGAAGGAGAAGAGAAAGAGCAACAATTGGAAAAGTTATTTGAACAAATCATAAAGGAGAACTTTCCCAATCTGGCAAAGGAAATAGACTTCTAGGAAGTCTAGGAAGCTCAGAGAGTCCCAAAGAAGTTGGAACCAAGGAGGAACACATCAAGGCACATCATAATTACATTAGCCAAGATTACACTGAAGGAGAGAATCCTAGAAGCAGCAAGAGATAAGGGGACAGTAACCTACAAAGGAGTTCCCATCAGACTGTCAGCTGATTTCTCAAAAGAGACCTTACAGGCAAGAAGGTGTTGGAAAGGAGTATTCCAAGTCATGAAAGGAAAGGACCTACATCCAAGATTGCTCTATCCAGCAAAGCTTTCATTTAGAATGGAAGGGCAGATAAAGTGCTTCCCAGATAAGGTCAAGTTAAAGGAGTTTATCATCACCAAGCCCTTGTTATATGAAATGTTAAAGGGACTTATCTAAGAAAAAGAAGATAAAAAACATGTTCAGTAAAATGACAGCAAACTCACAATTATTAACAACCACACCTAAAACAAAAACAAAAACAACTAGAACAGGAACAGAACCATAGAAATGGAGGTCACATGGAGTTTGGCAATAGGGAAGTGGGAGGAGGAGAGAGAGGGAAAAGGTATAGAGAATAAGTACCATAGATGGTAGGTAGAAAATAGACAGGGGGATGGCAAGAACAGTGTGAAAAATGTAGAAACTAAAGAACTTATGACACATAGACATGAACTAAAGGGAGAGAATGTGGGTGGGAGCGGGTGTGCAGGGTGGAGGGGAGTGAAGGGGTGAAATGGGACAACTGTAATAGCATAATCAATAAAATATATTTAAAATTGAAAGTGTATACCAACAGGTGAACAGATAAATAAATTATTTTATCTCTCTATGATGAAATACTTATGACTTAGCAACAACAAAAAAAATGAGCAACTGGCTCTGGCTAATGTGGTTCAGTGGATTGAGTGATGGCCTGTGAACCAAAGGGTCATCAGTTTGATTCTCAGTCAGGGCACGTGCCTGGGTTGTGAGTTAGGTCCCCAGTAAGGGGTGTGCAAGAGGCAGCCACACATTAATGTTTCTCTCCCTCTCTTTCTCCCTCCCTTTCCCTATCTAAAAATAAATAAATAAGATCTTTAAGAAAAAAGAATGAACAACTGGAATTTAAGAGACCATAGATGAATCTCAAAATAACTATGCAGGTAGAAAGAAACAAGAAAAAAGAGTATGTATGATTGCATTTATATAAATTATAAAATATGCAAACTAATTTATGACAGAAGTGTGTCCTTCAAACAGGAATGGCAGGTGGGAAGAAGGTTGAGGGAAGGATTACAAAGAGACATGAAGAAACTATGGGGGAGATGCTTATATTCATTATCTTGGTTATAGTGATGGTTTCACAAGTATACAAAAATGTCAAATCTTATAAAATTATTTAATTTAAATAGGTGCAGTTTATTTTTATGAAACTTATGAATTTATAAAGCCATCAAAATATCTTCTCTCAATGTTGTACTAGTTTTCTTGTTGACCCAAGATGCAAATATGTCTCCTCTAGGTTCTCATTGGCCTTAAATTATGTTTTTAAAAAGTATATATAACAACTTTCTACAGCAATGTGCTATATTGTTTACTTTCAATCTATTATCATCACAACTTATTTTTTCTCCTTATATATCAGACAGAAGTTTGTAACTGCTTTTGCAGAATTCTTTTATAGCATAATTTTGTGGTGGGTTCAGTCAATGTAACTTGAAATGTGGAGGGCAAGTTAAGACTCTGGTCCTGCATTTCTTCTTTTTTTAATTTTCATTTATTTTTATTTTTATTATTTTTTACTTTAATTGTTGGTCAGGTACAGTTTTCTGCCTTTTACTCCCATCTCAGCCCACCCACCAATCCCTCCCCACCTCCCTCCCATTTCCACCCCGCCCCCCCAGTATTTGTCCATGTGTCCTTTATATTTGTTCCTGTAAACCCTTCTCATTCTCCCCTGAAATTCCCTCCCCTCTCCCCTCTGGCCACTATCAGCCTGTCCTCTATTTCAGTGTCTTTGGTTATATTTTGCTTCTTTCTTTGTTCTGTTGATTAGGTTCCTGTTAAAGGTGAGATCATATGGTATTTGTCTTTCACTGCCTGGCTTACTTCGCTTAGCATAATGCTTTCCAGCTCCATCCATGCTGTTACAAAGGGTAGGAGCTCCTTCTTTCTTTCTGCTGCAGTTTTTAAAAAAGATTTTATTTATTTATTTTTAGAAAGATGGTAAAGGAAGGAGAAAGAGAGAGAGAAACCTCAATATGCGAAAGAAAAATCCATTGGTTGCCTTTCACTCGCACTCCAATCAGTCATTGGGTTTGCAACTCAGGCATGTTCCCTTACCAGGAATCAAACTGCCAACCTATCTTTTTGTGACATGACACCAAACCAACTGAGTCACACCAGTCAGGGCCTGGGCTTGCATTTCTAAGTCCACATCTGGGAAACTATTCACATATTGAGTCAAAGACTCATGAAGCTTCTTGATTTGAATCTATGCAAAGAGAAAGCCAGGAAATAGTCTGAACTAAGCTTCCACTCCTGTGTCTGTGGATAAATGTTTACAGGGCCTTACGGAAAGATGTGCCCTTTTCTAGAACTTTGTCCTGATAACCCTCAGAAGTATTTTTAGTTTTGTTTTATAAAATGAATGGTCATAAAAGTGAACCAAAAAAGTGCTTCCTTTTGCTGCTGGCACTTCACAGAAAAAGACTAGTTTTAAAAATTTGTGTAGTCATAGAGAAATGTTTTCACTCAGATTTCAGCACTTTCTCCCTGATCTTTGAGGACCACCTTGGTCTAGGATGTTTTTTACAAATGAAATCTTGTAATCCGCTATCGAGTTGACTGCAATAAAACCACCTAGGTGAGGTTTCATTAATTACAAATTAGTAGGTCTCAATTTTGGAAATTATGATTCATGAAGTTAGTTGTGAGATCCAAGAATCTGTAATGTTAAATAATTTACACATTGATTCTACTATCAGCTGTTTTATGAACATCAGCTAATATATCTTTGATAATTTAAAAAACTGGGGAAGAAGAGAGTCCTCACTTATGCTCCAGACATTTGCTGTAAATACAGATTTTCAGGGTTCTCTATCTTGTCAGGGAAATATTATTTGACTAAAATTTGCCACAAATTTGACAGATGGATGATAGTAGAACACATTTTTGAAGGTATTATCTGCAGTTAGAGTGTAGGATGAATATGTGTTACCGTATTCAGATAGCTTGGCCACCTTATTATGAAATGAGTGAAATAATGAGTGAGTAAGATAACAATCTCAGGCCATTTTTTAGTGATTTGATAAATTCAGTTATGATAGTTTTCTGTATAGGATGCACAGTTTTTTATTTTTAATGATTTTGAAATTCAGAAATATTTCACTATTGTTAAGATTGTGTAACTTTTTTTCCCCCTGAAAAGCTTTCATTAAAAAGAAGGGCCATCAAGGAACATGTATAAAGGACATATGGACAAAGTCAAAGGGGGTAGGTCTGAGGGTAGGAAGAGGGGATGGGGTGGGGTGTGGAAGGCATGGTGGGGTGAAAATGGAGACAACTATACTTAAACAACAGTAAAAAAAAAAGAAAGCCATCTTTACAATTGTTATAATTTTAGGACCAAGGGATATTATCTCATTAGTAGTAAATCCTGAATAAAGCATAGTTTATTTTTATTTAATTTAACAAATATTTAGCAAGCACATAATAAATGTCAGTCACTGTTCTATCTTGTGGTAGAATGCTGAAAAGTGAAGAATCACACAATAAAGATAAACTTTTTGTTACTTCCTCTGATTTCAACCCCAAACCCTTTCTGACATTCCATAGATTATAAGCAGGCCCACATGAGTACATGAGAATATAAAATACTGTTTTAAAATGCTCATGAAGATCAATATCTCCCAACTATGGAAATAGTTTGGGATGCTCTGTTAAAGAATTCTCATGTCAGGTGTTGTCCTAGGGAAAGAAATAGACCCGAGGACTTTAATAGTCATTTTTCAGATTTTTTATATGCCTCATAAATAAAATCAGAAATGAGAACATTTGCCACTTGGGAGGAGCCTAAGGATTATGCATCCCCTTTCCAGTCAACATGGTGGCATAGATAAAAGTGGTACTCACATCCTTCTACAACCACATTAAAATTATGTTGAAATCTAGCTGAATAGAAGTCCTACAACTATGGATATAAAGATGAAGGCACATTAAGGCTAGTAATAAGGACAGAGACACAGAATGGGCTGGTCCCACATGTGTGTTGGCAGATAAAAATTGGGAGGGATATCACCACTGCGGATGTCCCCCCGAGCAACAAATAGTCCCAGCTTCATTCCAGGCCTTCCAGCCCAGGGTTACAGTGCTAGAAAGAGACATCCCCATAATTTCTGGCTGTAAAAACCAGAAGGAATTGTGGCTGAGTGGAACAGAGGGCTTCTGGAGTCCCCAGGCAGTTCTTCTTAAAGGTACCATGTGTGGACTCACTCGGACTCACTCTCTCTGAGCTCCAGTACTGGGGAAGCAGCTCAAAATGTCATAGGGACATATGGGCAGGAACTGAGTTGTCTGGCAGCAGGGTGAGAGCTGTAGGAGAAGATTTTCCTAAATAGAAGTGCGGGCAAGGGTATTGTTCCTTTTCTGAGCTCTCACCACACAGAGCCTGCAAGTGGGTGTCAAATCTGAGTCTATATCAATCTGGCTATCACTGTTTGTCCTGCCTAGTGATTCCTTGATACTCCATCCCAGTCAACTTGTGGGCCCACACCAGCTGTTTCTAGTAGCATTTCCATATGGATGATCTATCTTGGTTCATGCTTCTGATTTTTCCAAAATATCTCAAACAAGCAGCATCTGGCCTCAGTGTGCCCTGTACTACACACTAAGCGACCTGAGGCCTAGTTCTAGTGACAGCTGCCTTAGGTCACACCATGGCCTCTCCTAGACACTGCCAAGCCCACCACAAGTAGCAGGCATCTACAGATTGCTTTGTACCTTATGCTGGGTAGCCTTGGGCAGAACACAGTAGGTTACTAACCTTGGTCTGCACCTCCAAGGAGGCCCAGACCCAATGCAACTCATGGACAGCTTCCGATCACATGAAAGCACCACCAATCACATCCACAAGTGACAGAGTCAAAGGGTAGATTCAGCAGGCACTAGAGCCCTGCTGAAGTAAGTCCTGGTCCATAAGGTAGGCCCTTGCCCAGCTGATCCTCCACATTGGTCACAGTTAGTCCTTATAGGCCAGCTGACCTGGGATAACTTCCTCTCACTGATGTGTGATCAACAATGAAGCCTCAACTACAACAGAAGAGCATACACTGCAAACATGGGGGTGAGACACACCTTCAGTGCACAGCTTCAGTGAATGAGGAGGCTTTGCCACTGGGCCCTACAGAACACCTACTACATCAGACCACTCTATGAAGCATGGGAGATTCAGTAGCTCTACCTAATACATAGACACAAACACAAGGAGGCTTCCAAAATAAGAAGACTAAAAACATATCCTATATAATATAACAGAAAAAAGCCCTCAAGAAAAAGAACTAAACAACTAAATCAAGGAAAACAATGTACTAAATACAGAGTTCAAAACACTGGTTATAAGATGTTCAATGAACTTAGAGGAAGCAGATGAATTTAGAGAGAACTTCAACACCATAAAAAAGACATTGAAACCATAAAAAAAGTCAGCCAGAAATGAAGGATATATTAACTGAAATGAATGATTTACAGGGAATCAATGATAGAACAGATGAAGCCAGGAATCAAAACAATGATTTGGAATATAAGGAAGCAAAAAACACCCAATCAAAACACTAAGAAGAAAATAAATTTTAAAAATAAGGGTAGTGTAACGAGCCTGTGGGACAACTTCAAGCATATTAACATTTTCATCATGGGAGTCCCAGAAACAGAAGATAGCAAGAAATTGAAAACCTATTTGAAAAAAAAAAGACAGAAAATTTCCCTAACCTGGTGAAGAAAATAGACATACCAGTTCAAGAAGCACAGAGAGTCCCAAACAAGATGAACCCAAAGAGGCCCACTCCAAGACACATCATAATTAAAGTGCCAAAGGTTAAAGACAAGAGAGAATCTTAAAAACAGCAAGAGAAAAGCAGTTAGTTACCTACAAGGGAACTAAAATAAGGTTGTCAGCTGATTTCTTAACAAAAAGTTTGCAGGCCAGAAGGACTGGTAAGACATACTGAGAGTGATGAAAAGCAAGGTCCTACAACTAAGATTACCCAGCAAAGCTATCATTTACAATTGGAGGACATAGAATGAGGTTCTTTGACAAGAAAAGCTAAAGGAGTTCATCACCACCAAATCAGTATTACATGATATGTTAAAGGGTCCTCTTTAAGAGGAAGCAGAAGGAAAAATAGATAAAAATATAAACATTAATTTTGCAATAAATAGTTATCTATCAATTGTTGAATCTAAAAAAACAAAATAAATGTACAGGCAGAACAGAAACAGACTCATAGATAGAATATTTTGATGGTTGCCAGGCGGGAAGGAGTTTAGGGAGATGGTGAAAAAGTTGAAGGGATTAAACTACAAATTGGTTGTTACAGAATAGTCATGGAGATGTAAAGTATAGAATAGGGAATATAGTTAATAATAATCTAATAACTATGTATGGTGCCAAGTGGATACAAGATGGATTGGGATGATCACTTAGTAAATTTTAAAATGTTTCATCACTGAAACTAACATAATATTGTATATCATCTGTAACTGAAAAGTAAAAAAAAATCATTTTAAAAAGGATCATGGATCCCATGATCACCAGACAGTGCAGCTTTCCAACATAAATACATTTCCTGTGTGAAATGTAGGCTTCACTTTAATGTAGGCTTCTTTGCAAGTTCAACATTCCTTCATGTTAAGAATCAAGAACATTATTTAGGCAACACTAGAGATGAGCTCTTCTCTAGGCTTAGTGACTGTGGTACTCTTAGTGCTTGGTAAATAACATTTCTCTTAAAATATGGATTCCTTCTTCTGTTACATCAGCAACTTTTTTAACCATAATTTCATTTAAGAATGTCATGCCCAGGATGATATACATCTCTTTTATTTTTCCCAGGACAAACCTGTAGAGACTCAGTGATGTAGATGGAAGGCCAAGCAACTCTCACAGAAAGGACTTCCCTGACTATGAACTGTAATTGTTCAGTCACAGGGTACCCCACTCTCTTCTGGTATGTTCAGTATCCTGGAGAAGGTCCACAGCTCCTTGTGAAAGTCACATGGGTCAATAACAAGGGAACCAACAAAGGTTTTGAAGCCACATACCATAAAAGCCAAATTCCTTCCACTTGAAGAAAGCCTTAGTCCATGAGTCAGATTTGTCAATGTACTATTGTGCACTGGTTGACTCAGTGACAGAAACTGCAAGGGGACTGAGCACAAACTTGGAAACCTTGACCTACTGTGAGAAACCAACAAGAAGCACAGTGATGTGTGCGATACCCTATGGAACAGTTTAGGAATCAAAAGCACTAGTTACATTCAAATCATTTAGCTAGATGTTGCTATGTTTGTGTGTGCATGCATGCATGTGTCTGTTTTTAGGGCATTTGGAGAATCCAGGATGAAAATAGGAAAACTGAATGAGAAAATATATAAGTAACAGACTACCCATGTTCTCTACCAGTGGTTTTATCTCAAGTAATGATTACTTCCCAAAACCAGCAGAGAAGTGAAAGTTAGTCATTGATAAATTAAGAGATAGCACAAAAAGTAAGAAAGCCAAAGTAATTAACATAGAAAAAATATACGTAATTATGATAAAAATTAAATATTAAGTAATATTTTAGCAAAAATAAAATACTATTAAAAAAGAACATACTCATAGTAGTCTATATAAGTCAGTTAAACTGTCTTCTAGATAAGTTTTATAAATATATACCACTGAAAGAGGTGATTGGGTAGATTACCTATTTTTCTTTTATTTTGTGTATTATTGGTTTTAAAAATTTTCCTAATCATGTAGGCTTTCTTTTATTTTATTGATTTTATATATTTATTTTTATTGCATTTCTTCATTACCATTTATCCCCCTTGTAACCCCTCCCCTCACAATCACTACACTGTTGTCCATGTCCATGAGTTTTTTTTTTTACTATATAATCTTCATTATATTTTTCCATGACCATTTATTTCTTTTAGAACCCGCCCCCAGAAATCATAACCTTGTTGTCCATATCCATGATGTCTTTTACTTTTTTGCTCAGTCCCTCCACTCCCTAACCTTCCCCACCCACTGGTTATCTGTTCTCCATCTATGAGTTTGTCTCGGTTTTGCCTGTTAGCTCAGTTTGTTAATTAGATTCCACATATGAGTGAAATCATATGGTATTTGTTTTTCTCTGACTGGCTCATTTCACTCAGCATAATGTTCTTCAGTTCCATCCATGCTGTTATGAATGGTAGGAGCTCCTTCTTTTTTTTGGCTGTGTCGTATTCCATTGTGTAAATGTATCACAGTTGTTTTAAAAAATATTTTATTTATTTATTTATTTCTAAAGAGAGAGGAAAGGAAGGAATACAGGGAGAGAAACATTGATATGTGGTTGCCTCTCATGTGCCCCTAACTGGGGACCTGGCCCGCAACCCAGGCATGTGCCCTGACTGGGAATTGAACCTTTGATATGCACTCCAATCTCAACCACCTCTCATCCCCAACCCTCTGCCTCCACTATAGGAGAAATCATGGGCCTACATTATCTTCTTGATGTTCAGTTAACCTGGTTTGGTAGAGGGACTGATGTGGGAAAAGTGAAATTGCTCTTCTTACCTGAATAAATGCAAAGTCTTCTAGTGTGTGCTCTTCTTGGATACTTTTATTTTATAGCTATATTCCGAATTTTTCTTCAAGGTATTTTGGTACTAATATCAGTGTTATACTGGTGTTTCTTGGGAGGAAAGAGAGCTATGGCTTTCTACTCTGCCATCTTACTGATGGCTGGAATCATGTCTTTTAAATCTTTTAAAAGTTGTTAGGTGTTAATACACCTATTTTCAGATAAGACAGTTGAGGCTTAACTCTCCTATCCAATATCACATACAGCCAGAATTTAGGCTGAGGCCTTTAAACATATGTCTTAAGTACTGATCTACCATGCTTTTACAGATATATAGGGGCTTATATTCTATGTAATTTTGCAAATAGCAAAAAGGAAACTTAGCAAAAAAACGTAATCAGAGGTTTTGTGTACTGTAGATTTGACCCCAAGATAGCACTGTTTGCATTGTCCCTGCCTGTAGGTATAATTGTGTATAGGTTAGCAAAATCTGCTCTCTGACTGAGCATGTGCTGTCTGACTGGGTAGGCATAACTGCTGAGAATTCTTTGTGTAATGCAAAAAAAAAATGTTGAATGGACAAGCCAACTTTGAGGACAACCTTGTGCAGAAGAATGGAGAAACATCTGAGGAACTTCTTGGTTGATTTTGTGGCTTCATTTTTGTTGTAAGTTAATGAAAGTTTTAGCCATGTTGACACGGGACTCAAGGAGACATCTTTGGATTTGTAGTAAAGTTGTATTGCACTAGGGTTGAAGGAGGGAAGAAAATGGAGCTTTTTTATAGTTTATTTGAAATTCAGTGTGGGGGGAAGAAAGGGATGCAAATATAAATCATTAAGAATGAATGACTTATCTCTCAAATCTCACTTTGCTTTCTGAATAGGGGTCAGTGGCAAAAACCAAGTGGAACAGAATCTGGCATTTCTAATTCTCCTGGAGGGAGAGAACTGCATGTTTCAGTGCAATTATACAGCAAGCCTCTTTAACAACTTAAGGGAGTACAAACAGGACACTAGGAGAAGTTTTATTCCCTTGATAATTATGACTTACAGTGCAACCAGAAAGTCTAATGGAGGGCACACAGCAACTCTGGATCAAGTCACCATGCACAGCTCCCTGACATCACAGCTACCCAGCTCAGCGGTTCAGCCCTCTTCATCTGTGTGGTGATTGGACTGTGCACTTGCAACCAGTACCCAAACCTACACCTGGAGGTTGTTAAGGAGGCTCAGGAGGAAAAGTAGAAGCATTATTTTTAATGCTGTATGTAATTTCACAAGTGAGCTAATATTCTTCTCTCAGATATAATTGAGTTTGAACTTGAGGCTAGAAGTCTATATAGCATAAATGTATATATCCTCACTCAATATATCAAGTTAAATGTTATAGCTGGCTATTCCCAAGAGTAAGGCTGTCATGTTGCAATACTGTTACTGATAAGCTGGTAAGCTCTGTGTTTGGTCCAGTCCCCAGCAGAATGTCAACAACATGGAAAAGCACCAAATTGATGGGGTTGACGACAATAACTTTTAACCAATAATTTTTCAACTAATGATGGATATTCTTGGATGCAGATGGGATAAGGCAGTAAAGATAATTAATGAAAAAAAGCAAATTTTAATTTTATATTGAGGCTTAACTTTCCACTCTTCTAGTATTATATTTTTTGTGGTTATGGCTGGGAGTCTCACTTTATTTCATGTTGGCCTTATCCCATCCAATTATTTGAATGGGCTTTTTCTTCTTTGGTTTCTTCATCTCATGTGTGGTGTGCACAGAAAAAATGACAATTTATTGATTCTGGTAAATTGTAAGGAGATTCCATGTAAGCTTTATAGAACAGGGCTAAGATATAAGATCATTACACTGAGCTACAGTGTCAATAATTACATTCATATGTAAGAGCTTTTTGACAGGTTTCTGCATTGAGAGAAGAGAAAATAATCTCTCTTGTTTTTTCTTAGAGAATGGATGCTTTAGGTTATTCAATTTATAACATGTACATAAAAACTTAAGAATTTTGTAGAATTAAAAAGAGAGAACAAGCTAAGGGATAAACAACTGGTGTAGCTCTCCAGCTAATCCACACCTGGTCTGACATGGCCATCTTTCCATGTTACCTCTTTAGAGTGTGAGTATTGCACAGGAGGATGGATTTAGTTTCTGGCTGGCTGAGGAGCCTCTCAGCTTCCTCAGCATGCTTTATCTGAAGCATGCATATGCATTCAGATAAAGAAGTTATTTGGCTTGCTAGTGTCTAAGAGCTTTCAGACTCTGATCTGAGTCCTCATGAATTTGATGAATAGGAAGTGGAGAGGTCCTTGGCAGTTTCATTGGTGATTTTTCTTCGGCAGTTATATTGTGAGTTGGTGGACTTTAGAGATAGGAATAAAAAGAGCAGATCCTATGAATTGTTTCTGTAAATCTAAAAGTTTTAGAAGGGTAATTAGAGCTACTGTGTTCACCTGGTGGTGGGGATTGTGAAACTGAAATGTATTCTTTCAAAAAAATGCTAAGTCACTAATAAATCTCCTTTGCTTGTGGTTCTCTGTTTCAACAGGTGTGAGCAACCCACATATTTTGGAGCAGAATCTTTCATTTTTTAGTATCCAGGAGAGAGAATATGCCATTCTTAGTTGTATTTATCAAAAGAAAAGAGTTTACAGACTAGATCCTGGGAAAGGACTTGTATCTTTGACTTTAATTCAATCAAGCCAAGCAAAAGCAGGCAGAAAAAAACATTTTAAAGCACTTAGACAAGAGAAGTTTTATAGGGTTTTTGCATATCCCAGCCTCTCATCCTAGAGATTCAGCCACCTACTTTTGTGCTTTGCAGCCCACTGCTCTAAGAGCACCTGCAGTCTGTCTCACAGCCCAGGACCTGGTCTATCCTGTGGGTAGGAATGAAGGTTTCTTTATTTATAGAGGGAATTTTCTTTATAATTTCTGTCTCTAAACAGAATTTAAGGATAATACATCTCTCCCTTGTATGATGAATCTGAATTTATATTGAATTAAATTTTAAAAGGCAGAAAACTGTACTTGAACAACAATTAAAATAAAAAAAACTATTTTGTTACTACTGAGTTTTTATTCCTCAGTGCAGATTGTACTGATCCTGAACCTGTTGGCCCCCAGATTCCCTTCCACGGACTGCAGTGCCCTCCACTTTAAGAGCACAGAACCCCTTGTGGCCCAGGCTTCCAGTCCATAAAGCAAGTTTTACCCTCACCAGTAACATTTTACTCACTTGTTCATAATCTTCATAATAATTTTTATATCTGTGCACCACTTATACTATTATTTACTAATTTAATATTAAATTGAATTTTATATTAAATGGACTTTAAAATAACTATGTAAAGTATCCTTGTTTTAACTATGAAACCAATATGCTGCTAATATTTTTTCTACTGCAAATTAAAATAACATTATATATGTAAAAATTTAAAAATTAATCTGTGGGCTGCCTGACATAATCTCCTGCATCAATCTCACTTTAGGAAATACTGATTCAGTCCATGTCCTTCATTTAATAATGAAAAAATTAGGATCAACAGACATTGCATGACTTACTCAAAGCATGACATAGCAAAATGGAAGCTAGGAGTAGAACCCAAATATCCTGACCCTTTGTCAATTGCTTCTTCCACTAAAGATGCAAAGTAGGATCCAGAGTTAGAAGAAAGAAGTTGCATGTTTTTAATTTAAATTAAATTTAAAGATTATTACTTGATTATATACATTAATTTCACATAAATTAGAATATATAAGCACTCAGAAAAAATAGAGCACTCCTGTAATTTCATGACATTGAAATAATGACTATTAACAGTTTTCAAATTCTTTGGTATACATATATATCTGCATTTTGCTATGAAAAGGGTTTTTAGTGTATCCAGTATTTATTAAGATACTTGTTTTTCATGTAATATTTTCAACATTATATTGTAGGTATTTCCATGCCAGAAAACATACACTGAGAGCACAATTTCAAATGACTGCCTAATTTACATTATACAGGCATATTTTTAAAAAGAACTAATCACTTTTTGGTATTGTTTTCAATAATCTACTATTATAGACAATGATTTTATGAACATCATTAAATCTGTAGCTTTAATGGAAATGAAATTGCTTAAATAATATAAAAGACATGACAATGAATGTCTGATTTCCATGAAGAAATTTTTTACAAAGCTATGACTTCAATAGTATATGAGGCTGCTGATTTTCCAACACTTTACAAGTTATGGGTATTAATATTTTAAAATTGTTTCCATTCCACTAAATGAAAATTTTAGTCTTCTAATTTTCTTTTCTTTTAACCTGTGAGGTTACATATTTTTTCATTAAAATAATTAAAATAAAATAAGATTAGAAAACTTCAGAGTGCATAAAACAGAATAAGAATATATTTCATAAAGTAAGATATATTAAAGTTGGAAAAACACCTTCTAACTGGTTTCTTTTCTTTCACAACAATGTATTTCTCACACTTTGATACTACAAATGTGGACCAGCAGTATTGGAACTTGTGCATAATCTCAGGCTCCAACCCAGAGAGACTGAAGTTGGATCTGCATTTCAACAAGATCCACAGGTGATTCTATCCCAGAACCATTTGAGAAACACTAATCTGATAGCCAGAGTGATTTTTTAAAGTGAAAATCAAAAGCTGCCTTTACTTGCCTAAAACGTGGCGATGTTTTTATATTGCACCTAGAATAAAATATCAGCCCCAGGCTGTGGTGTACAAGGTTTTGCCCAAGTCCTCAGTCTCAGCTCTTAATTCTCTTTCCCTGGCTCTCTGTGCAGCAACAGCTCTGATCTCCTTTCTGTTTTCTGAACTTGCCATATCCTTTCCCACATTTGGTCTTAGCCTTTCATCTGCCTGAAATTTTCTTTCCCCAAATCTTGGTGAGCCTGACTCATTTTCATCCTTCAGTTCTCAGCACAAATACCATAAAGCCTACTGATCTCTGCTGACCTTCTTGACGAATACATCTATCCATAGACCTCCTCTTAACCTCTTATCACCACAATCTAGTTATTTTGCTTAACATGGTAATTATAACATACAGTTATATTGTAGATTTAGGTGTCAATGCATTCATTGCTTATGCCTTTAATTAGAATATAAGTTCTATGAGATCAGAGTTATTATTATTATTATTCATTATTTTGTTTTTGTTCACAGCTTTATTCTTAGTGCATAAAGTAGTTATTGGTCCATAATAGTAGCTGGGAAATATCTACTCAATGAATATTTCTTGGCCTTTCTCTCTCTCTCTCCCTTTTCCCTTCCCATCATTCCCACCCTCGTAACTCAAGTTTGTGCATATTTTCCTTGGTTGGTTATGTGGTACAATTCAGTTCTTTCTTCCCATTTACCCTAGACTGAGATCTTAGCCTTTCTTTGCTCAGCAGGCTCTGTCAAATAATTATACCCGCTCAGAGTCTTAGCCTGTTATCACTCAACTGACATCACTTTATCAGGTTTAATCTGAATGAACTTGGTCAACTTGAAGGCCAGTAACCCCATGATAAAATATATAAAAGACTTGTTTTAAAAGTATATAAAAGAAAAAGTACATATCCAAAAGACTGGAAAAAAACTAACTTCAAGTCAAATAATTATGAGCACATGTAAAAGTTTTATTTCAATTTACTGCAAAAGAAAATCTCCTCAGGAAACATTTAAATAATGAGCCTTTGTAGAGACATTTTATAGGAGATTAGATTTTTTGAAAGTTGGATTAAAGATCATTATTACGGTCAGAGGACAGGTTCATAATTATTTTACTTTTGACTCTCTGTCTACTGGTTATTAGATTCTTCACACAATTAATAGTCTTTTGAGTATAACAGTAATTTCCCTGTAGCCTTCATTTCATTAAAGTATATCACAAAATTGCTGAAGCATTTGATTAGAAGTGATAGTTGAATCTCATATAGGGCTAGACTTTACAGCCTTCAAAAAAGGTTCATTCTGGACCAGTTTTGGAAAACTTATATTTCTCAATAGTAATTCAAGTCTTTACTGTAGTATCTACAAATGTCAGAGAAGAGATATATCAGGTCTCTGATCTTACCCTTCTTACAAGATAATAAGCTTATTGTTTCTTGGATGCCGTCAATAAAGACACAAGACTCTTGGGTCAGGGACAAAGGATTTATTACTTATGGCATAGTAAGGAACATGACAATCAACATGTTTGCTTCACTTTCCTTTGCCCTTAAGTCTCATAGGAGGGAAAATTGGTCTAGATGGATTGTGTCACAGCTGAGGAACACTGACCTTTGAGAATTCACTGTCTTTTTGCAAGTAGCAAGCTTGCTTTTTGTTCCAGAGAAGACATTACCTCATCACTCAAGGTTCTTGTTGTAAGCACAACCTTGAGAAATGTTTCAGGTTGAGAGGTCATGGCCTTACATTATTGGCACACCCAACAAATACGAGAGACTCACGATGGACCGTCTTTCAACAATATCCACATGGTCCTATTTTGTGTTAGTTTCTAGAATTTTTTTCTCATGAGTATAAAACTTTATCAGCTATTCTGTTAATCTGACTGACAGAAACTGAGACTATATCCATTCTAACAGTGTCAAACAACATCTAAAGCAACCACTAGCAGAACTCTAAATAGCAGGATGAGATCAATCTGCAACATTAACCTCAGTCATGCCTCCTAGGACCCCAGAATTAGTCAACTGTGAATAAGTCCCAGGATATAAACAAGTAGGATATAATATAATAATCATTAAGATACATGCAAAGTAATCAGACACTCTAATCTTTGGTTTAATCACCAAAAAGAGACCAAGAAGCAACCACCTTTTCAAATGGAGGGATATTCTTTCTCCTCAGACATTAACATATATCCCAAAGAGGCATAGGTGGATCCAGCTTGGGATTTATTACTGATTAGAATCAGCTCTATGTCAATTTGGTCAAGCTATATGAGCAGTGTTACTGAGTATTTACAACCTTTACAACCATTCATGACACATAATTCAAGACTGCTTGGACATTAGAAGTGTATACATTTGTACCAGTCACACTGAAACAAGGTTCTGCTAATTTATATGTTCACACAGAAATGAGGATAGAAAATCACGTTGGGATTTTCCAACAGCTTCCACTGTTGGTGTTGGGCACAGTGCAATAGTTCAGGACAGGCGATATTCATAGGAGGTTTTCTGTTTTCATAGAATGTAGAAGAGGATAAAAAATTAGGCCAAGTCAGAGTGCCAATGGCAGCAGTTGCTTGGCCCAGCAAACCATATGGTTGTTTTATTAGGCTGCAGTACTGAACCTAGTATACAAACAGAACATTAACCTCCTTTCACCCAAGGTCCTAGGTTTTCCCATCCCAGGTGTCAGGGTTGTTGTTCTTTATCCACTACCACAAAATTGGTGTGACCATTCTAGAAGCAATAACTCTGCTTTTTTCTAGTCATTTCTAATCACATTAAAAACTTTTGTATAGAAAGATAAAGAGCAAGAGGGACAAAGACATTTTTGTGCCATTTATAGAGACCAGTTGTATTCACCACTTTGACCCTCCTTGGTCACTGTGAGGAAACTCTTAGAGCAGTTTGCTTAGACAGATGATAGTTACCTTCACAATCTAGGACCACATTATCCAACAAGTGAATCAAGATGGCTGAACCAGAATTAATTCTCAATTTGTCTTTGTTTTTCAACAGCATAATCTTTATGTCTCAATGTGGGTTTCTTTGCCTGTATTCTACTTGGTGAATACTTAATTTCTTAAATGTGTAGATTCACGTTTCATCAAATTTGGGAAGTTTTTGTCATTATTTCTTTAAATATTCTTCCTTCTCCAACTCCTATTATACTTATGTCAGCACAGTTTAAAATGTCCCACAGTTCTGTTAAAGTCTGTTCCTTTTTCTTTACTCTTTTTTCTACCTGCTCTCAGACTGGATTACTTCTCTCTTTTTTCCCTATTTTTCTCATTAGATTATTTTGTTCATTTGATTTCTCTTATAAGTGAGATCATATGGAATCTGTATTTCACCAACAGGCTTATTTCACTTATTATGATATTCTCCAGTTCCATCCATGCTGTCAGAAAAAGTAGGAATGCCTTCTTTTTTCTGCTGCATAATATTGCATTGTGTAAATATACCACATATTTTTTTTACCTACTATTTACTGATGGGCACTTAGGCTGTTTCCAAATCTTTGCTACTGTAAATAGCACTGATATAAACAAGGTTTCATAAGTTCTTTTTTAAAAAGTATATTTAATTGATTATGCTATTACAGTTTTCCCAGTTTTTTCTACCCTTTATCCTCCCTCCACCCTGCAGCCCCCCACCCTTGAGCATTCCCACACACCTTAGTTCATGTCCATAGGTTGTACATGTAAGTTCTTTGGCTTCTACATTTCCTATACTATTTTTAACCTCCTCCTGTCTATTTTGTAGACCCTTTATGCTTCTTATTCCCTGTACCTCCCCCCCATTATCCCCCTCCACTGAAAACCATCCATGTGATATCCATTTCTCTGGTTCTGTTCCTGTTCTAATTGTTTGCTTAGTTTTTGTTTTTGTTTTTTAGGTTCAGTTGTTGGTAGTTGTAAGTTTGTTGTCATTTTACTGTTTATAGTTTTTTTTTAATCTTCTTTTTCTTAGATACGTCTCTTTAACATTTCATATAATAAGGACTTGGTGATAATGAACTCCCTTAACTTGACCTTATCTGGGAAGCACTTTATCTCCTCTTCCATTCTAAATAATAGCTTCACTGAATAGAGTAACCTTGGATGTAGGTCCTTGCTTTTCATGACTGTAAATACTTCTTTCCAACCCCTTCTTGCCTGCAAGGTTTCTTTTGAGAAATCAGCTGATAGCCTTATGGGCACGCCTTTGTAGGTAACTCTCTTTTCCTCTGGCTGCTTTTAAGATGCTCTCTTTATCTTTAATCTTGGATAACTTAATTATGATGTGCCTTGGTGTATTCCTCCTTGGTCCAATTTCTTTGGGAGTCTCTGGGCTTCCTGGACTTCCTGGAAATCTATTTCCTTTGCCAGATTGGGGAAGTTTTCTTTCATTATTTGTTCAAATAAGTTTTCAACTTCTTGCTCTTGTTCTTTTCCTTATGGCACCTCTATGATTTTGATGTTAGAGTGCCTAAAGTTGTCCCAGAGGTTCCTAAACTTCTCCTCATTTTTGAAAATTTCTGTTTCTTCATTCTATTCAAGTTGGATGTTTATTTCTTCATTTTATTCTAAATCGTCGATTTGAGTCACAATTTCCTTACCTTCACTGTTGTTTCCCTGTAATTTTGCTGTATTTCACTTTGGGTAGCCTTCATTTCTTTTTTCATTTTGTGACTGAGCTCAATCAGTTCTATGAGCATCCTGATTACCAGTGTTTTGAACTCTGCATCAGATAGGTTCTCTATCTCTTCTTCACTTAGCTCTTTTTCTGGGGGTTTGATCTCTTCCTTCATTTGGACCATATTTCTTTGTCTTGGTGCACCTGTTATGTTGTAAGGGGGCCTTAGGTATTTTCCAGGGCAGGGCAAACCTCATTACTGCATTGTGGTGTTGTCTTTGGGGGAGGGGTCAGAGAGATAACAATGCTGCTTGCTCACCTGCTCCACTTTACCCCCACTTTCCAATGAACTCTTCTATGAGACTGAGAGTTTCTCCTGCTATTGCAACCCCTGCAGTAGTTTACAGCTAGTTTTGAGTCTTTAGCTTCCTGTTCAGCCAGCCAGGCCTTACCCACATGGTATACCACCTTGCTGCATGTCCTCTCTGCTTGGCTGTCACTCTCCCATCTCTGTCCCTCCTACCTATCTGGGTGAATATTTCTTTAACTCCTTGGTTGTTAGAGTTCCATGAGGTTTGATTTTATGGCAGTTTGGGTTTTTTTTATCATTTTTAAATTGGTTGTTAATCTTCTTTTGGGTGTGTGAGGAAGCAAAGCATTTTTGCCTATGCCTCCATCTTGGTTGGAACCACAGATTGGAATATTTCAATTGACATATCTTCAAGTTTGCAGATGCTTTCTCCTGCCTGCTGAAGTCTGCTGTTGAATACCTCTGGTAAAACTTTTTTTTTCTTAAAAAATTTCATTTGTGTCATCACTTCTCTGCCCTGAGAGAGTTCTGAGTTATGTGAAATATAGGCAACCCCTTTTCATTAGTCCTTCAGAACTATAATCTGCCACCTGACAGATCATAGCAATCAAGCTCTGTTTATTGATAACAAAGATTGCTCTGCTCCTGACACCACCAGGAACCCACACTGGGAATGCAGGCTGACTTGAAAACCTGTCTTGGAGACACTGGTGAGAAGATGAAGCAAGGGAAGTTAAAATGCCACTAAGCTCTCCTGTCAGGTTTCAGTTTCCTTGATTGCTGTACAACTTTCTGTGGTGTTTAACTGGAGTAGAGTAGATTTTGTCTTAAAGTTCTCTGTCTTTCTAGAGTGTTCTTTTCCTGGACCTTTGGGCAGAGAGATAATACTTTTCTTGGACTTTTTTGTTTGGACTGTTAGCATTTCCAGGCTCAGTTGGGTTATATAAGGCAAAATAAAACTCTTGGAACTTATGGCTCTACCATCCCTCAGACTCCAAGTTCCTGAGCTCATCTGGTTTCTTCTTTCCAAACTTCTTATGTTCTGTTTTATACTGAAGGTCCAGAGTTTTTTTAGCTGTGCTTAATTAGAATTGTAGAAAAATGTATACCTTCTCCAACCATCCAAAAGTGGAAAGTATTATGCTTTTTTTCTCTGAACAGCAACCTCAGATGAGCTTGGTTGGTATACCTTCCCAGTAGCAGCCAAATCAAAATGGTGAAGAATGAGATTGGAAGTGCCTGACGTGATGTGGAGAAGAACTACACAATATGAAATCTTCTTTGATTTGCAAGAATCTCACCCAGACTTCTATAATAGAATACCTTATCACTGATTTTTTTTTAGCACAAGAAAGCGGCTAGTTTCAAAATAACTGGTTTTTCTTAGACAAGAGTTGCCATTTGCTGTAAAACACATAGACATAACCCTCTCTCCACATACCTTGACTTGGACTATATGCTTCACAAAGTTTTAACTTAACTAAGTGAAGTATTTTTACTTTTTAAGTTCACATAATAAGAGCCTACATTTTGAATATTTTTCAAATACTGTCACTATGGCAGTGTCTTCTCAAGGACTCAGGAAAGCACTAAAGTGTTGAGTATTTGTGTGTATGTGTTTGTGTGAGAGAGAAGGAGAGAGATGGAGAGGGAGATGAGAAGAAGGATTTTGGTGGTGTAACAAGGGTGGTAAAAAGAGTCTGTTTTCTAATGGGTAGAACAGATTCATTTCATGAATCTTAAAGCAAAAGAATTAGAGATATTTGAGCTAGACTCATTTTTTTTGTGTGGTTTAAAATTTGAATCCTCAGTGAACCAGGGAAGGAAAGAATGATGAAATCCTTGACAGTTTTACTAGTGATCTTATGGCTTCAATTAACCTGTGAGTTTGGAACATCTCTATGGAAACACAAAGTACAATATTTTGAGTTATTATCTACTCTAGGCCTGTGGGTACACACACGATTGTTTTGTCTTCCCTCTAACTAAGGGAGAGAAGAGTTGGGAGACCTGTGAAAGGAAACTTTAAATTCTGGAGAGTAAGTATACATCACCTAACCAATCTTCTTTGACTGACCTTTGTCTTTTTGCACAAGGATGAGGAGCCAACAGAAAGGAGTGAAGCAGAGTCCTGGATTTCCAAGTGTTCCAAAGGGAACCATGGCCTCTCTCATTTGCACTTCTGGTGATTATGCTGCCCAGTAATTCATGTGGTACAGACAGTCTTCTGGGAAAGGCCCAGAGTTGATAATGTCCATATTTTCCAATGGTGAGAAAGAAAAGTTACAGAGCAGCTAAATAAAGTCAGCCAATATGTTTCCCTGTTGTTGGGTGAATGGAGGGACTGCAGTCAAAAGGTGAGAACTAGTTGAAACAAAATGCCTAGACAATTGCAGAAATTAAAGATCAGGGAGGGCCTAAATTACCATTTTTGAGTAAGCTGAATAGAATTCAAAGTTTCTGGTTTGAGTCTGTGGTACAGTCAATTCCTACATCCTTGAGATCACAGATGGCATTAGCATAGTCATGGAATGACTCATACCCACAGCAGGGCATGTAAGCACAGAATGGCTTCAGATTTCCTGAGAAGAATCTCTGAGTAAGCATCTGAATGAATTCTAGACACTGAGGATCTTGGTTATAATGACAGCATGGATCAATTACCAAAGATCATGTGGTATTCAGGGTGTTTTAGGAAATGCTGGTGAGGAAGTTGGAAATAGAGCATATGAATGTCCCTCTCCCCTGTCTCTTGGGCACTATGGAATTGTCCCACAGCTTATGCCCAAATCCAGGAAGAATCTTTATGTCCTGATGGAAATAAGACTTTGTAATAAGTATTGAGTTGAATTACAGGAAAAGTGTAAAAGTTACATTTATTGTGAAGCTGAAGTTGTGGTTTGTTAGACATGACATTATATAGTCTAAAGGGTGGTAAAACTTGGAAAGGGCAATTAAAATTTCTGTTCAATTTTGTTCACGTAGTCACTAACTAAAAGGATGCAACCCCATCAGGACTTGCTTCAAATTCTCAGTGTGCAGACTGAAGACTTTGCACAAATATTTCCAAATCATGGGAGAAAGATTTGAAAGGCAGTGAGGAAAGAGCAGAAAGTTGTGCTGGATCAAGATAATCAAATCTAGTTCAACTTTCATTGTTTGCCTTCTGGCATCAAGATACACTGGAAAGAACCTGGTTTGTGGTGCCTGTTTAAATATCTTTCCTGTTACTAATAGGCCCTTTGATCTGAGGATACACACACACACACACACACACACACACACACACACACAGTTTCACAATTAAATGAGATAACATGCCATCTTAGGTTGGCTTCCTTAAAAGCAGAACCTGGATTGCTGTCTCTTGTGCCCACAATTAATTAAGGAAAGCAGGTTAAGACAAGTGGGAAAATCATGAATGTGCTTCAGTTGGAGTATTGATACAGCCTGACCTCATGGGGAGCTCTGGAGCATGAACAAGACCATAGAATTTATCTCTCTTACTACTTTGAGTCAAAGGGACCAGACAGTTGACTTTTTGTACCCCAGACTAAGGTGGTCCTTCTGTACCCAGAATAAGGTGGTCATTGCCTGTGGAGTTTTTTTGGGGGAGGGGCAGGGTGTACACTGTTGGACAATAGTGACTTTTGTTAGCAGAGGTCAATTTTCTGGGAAAGAAGGCAACTGTGAATCAAGAGTAGCTAACACTCACAGGGGTTAGGGATTGGGTGCACTGGCCTGGAACAGGAAAACTAGACTGGAAATCAAAACTGTCTACTATTAAGATGAATTTCTCCAGGCACATGGTCAGCATTCAATTAATGATAGATTTTATAATTATTGTATTTGATATTTTATTTTTTCTCCATTTAACAGGGTTAATAAAGTTGGTCTTACCAATATAGAATAATTGAAATAATGTAGGTTAAAGCACTTTTTGGGAGAAAAAATCCAAATAAATATAAGGATTCAAAGCCAAGACTCAAAATTTTATTTTTTCAGAGTAATGACTGGGGAACCAGTATATTATTTTCTTAGATTATTTGGTCACTCTCAAAATACTACATTTCCACACTACTAGACCATAAATCATGACATTTAGCTACCATTTTGTATCCAGGTATAAATAACTCTGATGATTCAGTTGATGACTATGGATTCCCATGTGTTGGGAGACAGATGGAACGAGGTATCACCATACTTGTAAATGACTAATGTTACTTTATCCTTATTTTTATTGAATTTATTTGGGTGACAATGGTTAATAAAATTATATAGGTCTCAGGTATACAACTCTATGACATATTATCTGTAAACCACATTGTGCGCTCACCACCCCAAGTCAAGTCTTCCTCCATCACCATCTATTTCCCCCATCCTATTCCACCTCCCACCAACCACCTCCCTCTGGCAATCAGCATAGTGTTGTCTGTGTCCATGAATCTTTTGTTCTTTTTCTTTTTTTTGCTCAATCCCTTCACCCTACTCTTGGTGCATATTTAAGAATGAAGGGTTGGGGAGCAGGATGGTTTCCTCATGTCATGTGTGCCCATGTTTCCCACCAGATTTCTTCCTGAATGAGCATTTGGCCAGTAGTTTGGGTATGTGGAGATAAAATGCTCATTGGAAAACTTCTTATTAAGATGAATGAGCAGGAAAATGGTTATTTAGTTGTTCCTCTTCTGCTAAAATCAGTTTGAAGGTGGCTAATTCTGTCAACCACTCACACTAAAAACTTTAGTATTCACAGGTATCTCATTTCAACTTCAGCAAAGATCAAATGTGTAGAAATTGTACATCTTGTGTACAGGCTGGCCTATCATACTTCTCTCACTTAGTAGCAGGGTGCAGAGTACACAGGGAGACTAGTGTAACTCTTCTCATATTGACCTTCAGTTGCTACCTTTGTATTTTGTCCCTCCTCCCCTCCCCATCATACCAACTTTCTTTCTTACCCCATAAGTCCTCCAGGCTCCCAAGGAGTAAGTTTCCTTCAATAGTGTTTTCACTAAGATCTTCTCATACTTCATTCTGGGCTGTGCTATTTTCCTCTCTGTCTCACCCATCAATGTGTTCATATCTACTTTCCATCTTATAAGAATTGTTCATACCTTTCATCTTTTTATTTCTTTCCTATTATGGATTTAGTTTCATCCTGTCTATTCGTCTAAATTTTATTCCAGTGGAAATTCTGGAGAGAAGGGAGGAGAGTGTATGTATTTACTCATAAATTTTAAACCAGAAGTATACCCCAGCAACACTTAAAATTACAGACTATTATTTTTTAAAAATTCTGTCTTTCCAGGCTATACTTTTGCAAAGATTGTATGAAAGAAAATTCATTCTTTTCTGGTTAGTGTCATATTAGATTTAAAAATTATTTTCAAAGAGTACAAACTTTATAATTTATAACTTCCTATTAATATAAATTAACATTAATTCTTATGAATATATAAAATATACATTTCATCTTTGTTTTAGATTTCCTATAAAAGCTTTATAGTTTTCTTAATTTACTTAAGTTTCACCCTAGACATGTAAGTTTTTTGTACTATAAATAGAATCTTTCTTTTATATTATACTGCTATTATTGTGAGATTGTTTAATGAGTATTTATGAATAATCTCATCTTTTAAAATCAGTGCCATTAATTTTGACTTTTGGGTGCAACATTTGCTAATGGTTGTGTTTCACTTCTTCATTTATTTTTTATTTTTTAAAGTACTTTTATTTTATGTTTTCTGAAGTTTTAAAAAAATTATATTTTATTGATTATGTTAATTACAGTTGTCCTAATTTTCTCCCCTTTGCCTCCTTCCACTCAGCATGCCCTATACTTCCTCAGGCAATGCCTCCACCATTGTTCATGTCCATGGATCATGTGTATAAGTTCTTTGGCTACTCCATTTCCTATGCTGTGCTTCACATCCCCATAGCTATTCTCTATAGAAGTACCTATTTGTACTTCTAAATCTCCTCACCTCTTCACTCATTCTCCCCTCCTCAATCCCGTCTGACAACCATCTGGTAACTAACTTCTTTTCTCTTGCTTCTTCTAAGAGTCTCTTTATCTTTAACCTTTGGCCTTTTAATTATGATATGTCTTGGAGTAGGCCTGTTTGTATCCATCGTAATTGGGACTCTCCATGATTCCTGGAATTGCATGTCTATTTCTTTTACTAAACTAGGCAAGTTTTCTTTCATTATTTTTTAAAATAGATTTCCAATTTCTTGATCTTTCTCCTTTCTTCTTCTGATACCCCTGTGATGTGAATGTTGGACATCTTGGAGTTGTCCCACAGGCTGTTTATACTATCCTCATTTTTAAATATTTTTTTCTTCTTGTTGTTCTGATTGGTTGTTTTTTGATTCCTTATGTTCCAAATTATTGATATGATTCTCATCTTCATCCACTCTGTTGTTGTTTCCCTGTGAATTATTCTTTATTTCAATGATAACATCCTTTGTTTCTGACTGGGTCTTTTTTATGTTGCTGAGGTCCTCACTAAGTTCCTTGAGTATCCTTATAAACAGTGTTTTGAACTCTGCAGCTGATAGATTGCTTTTCTCCATTTCGTTTAGCTCTTTTTCTGGAGTTTTGATCTGTTCTTTCATTTAGACCAGGTTTCTTTGTCTCCTCATTTTGGGAGCCTCCTTGTGTTTGTTTCCATGTATTAGGTAGAGATGCTATGATGCCCTGACTTGGTAGTATGTTCTAATGTAGTGGGTGTCCTGTAGGGTACAGTAGCACAATCTTCCCTATCACCCAAGCTGGGGACTAGAGGTGCACCCTTCATGTGGGCTGAGTATGTCCTCCTCTTGTAGTTGAGCCTTAGCTGCTGTTGGCAGATCAATGGGAGGGATTTACTCAGGCCAGTTAGCTGCAAATATTGCCTGTGACCACTGACCACTAACCTCCTCCCTCTGTGGAGGGACAGCTGTGCAGGGGCAGGGTGGTGTTTCTCTGACATGGTCTGTAGCTGTCCACTGGGTGCTCTGGCCCTGGGGTTTCCCAGGTGGTGCAGGTCAAGGTCAGCCCCCACCTTTGTTTTGCCTGGACACTCTTCCTGAGCTGTAAAGCAATCTGAGATGGCTGCTACTTGTGCTGGGCTTGGAGATTCCCAGGTGAAGCCAAGGTGTGACTCTAATCTGCCTGCTGCTAGGGCTCACTAAAGCCAGGTGTTGCTTGTTTGATAGGATTTAGGAGCCAAGACCAGCCATTCTTGTGGAAAAGCAGTTTGGGTGGGCCTGTGAGTTGGGTGGGGCAGAGCCTCTGGGGATCTCTAAGCGGGGGGTCAAACAGTGCTAGCCAGGTTAATGGAATCTCAGATATGTCAGTAACTTACCAGCTCTGTCAGGGGAGGGTTTAGCAAGGGAACAATGGCCTCTGCTCGCCTTGATGCCAGATACTTCACTTTCTCCTTTTATCCTACTGGTGCCTTTCAAGCTGCTACCCTGGTGTTGGAGCTCAGAGGAAGTGAGTCTGAGTAAGTGAGACCCTATGTGGGTTCTTTAAGAGGAAATACATGAGCATTCAGAAGTGTCTTCCACTGACTCAATCCCTGCTAGTTTTTGCATCCAGAGGTTGTGGGGAACTGTCTTCCTGACAATGGAATCCTGGGCTGGAGGTCATGATGTGGGTTTGGGACTCCTTGCTCCTGAGATATCCCTTCTGAATTTTTATCCATGTGGATGTTGGATGAGCCCATAATGCATCTGCACCCCTCTTACCAGGCTGGGTGGATGTGGTTTCTTTAGACTTCTATTTAACTTGATTTGTGGTGTTCCTTAGTGATGGTTGTTCATATTTTAGCTGTAATTTTCATGTGATTGTGTGAAGAGGCCAGCTATATCTGTGTATGCCACCATCTTGACTGGAAGCACTAATGGTTTTAAAAAGGTTCTTTACTACAGGGTTAGATATTTTATTTTTAATCAATTGAGACTTTATATTAGAAATATATTTTGAAGTTTACTATTTTTTATTATCTTGCAAGTTTACATGGATTTTGTGTTTTTAACTTGAAGGATGATATTCAATGATTCTTGAACTTGGAATAAAGTATATTTGTAAGAATATTTGTTCATTTATTTCATTTTCAAATGAGAAAAACCTTCACTTTTATTCCAGTTAATTAATCTCATCAGCCTCCTCCCCAGAGGGCAAGAGTATTTCTGGTTTCATTTTGTGCTTCTAGATATATGAAATCTGTCTGGAAAATGTGCAGCCATTGTCAATATGTTGAGAATGGTTTGTGTGACATTGATGTAACCTGGCAGCCAAGGAGAGTGGACTAGAATGTGCATGTGTGAACACTGATGACTTCGTTGTACTAGTCAGTGGGGGTGGTAGACACAGTTAAGTGAGCATGTGTACTGTCTGGCTGTTGAATTCAAAATGACTGAGCAAGTAGACCAATGAAACTGCATCAAATTTTGCTTTAAGGTTGAACATTTCTCTGCAGATACTATTTGGATGATTCAGAAAGCCACAGCTATGGACAACTGGTGATTGTCAGCTTCATCAAGACAATGCTCTTCTCATGCATTTTATCTCATGGAGGATTCTTGGTGAAACATCAAATCACTGAGGTGACTCAGCCCCCCAATATCCCAGATTTGTCATTCTGCCACTGCTGCCTTTTCCCAAAACTCAAATCACCTCTGAAAGGGAAGAGATTTCAGACCATCGATGAGATTCAGGAAAATATGACCAGGGGTGGGGATGGGGAATTGATGATGATGATTCTACAAAGGATTTTAAAGAGGGTTTTGAACAGTTTAGAGCTGCTGGAGGAAGTGTGTGAGGTCCCAATATGCCTACTTTGAAGAGTACTGAGGCATCATTGTCCTATGTACAATGTTTCTCCTATATTGTATCTTCTTTAATAAATGTCTCTATTTTTCATACTACATGACTGGATACCTTCCACACAGACCTCATACATTTTATATGTATGTCTAAATGTATACATATAAAAGGCAACTATAAAAAAAGGGTTTTTTCCCCCTTTGTTGTGAGATAGTGAATAAAACCTTTAATTTCTTGGAGGTAGGTGATATCTTCTAACTACTATTATAAATTTCCTCAAAAGCTGTTCAAAATTATGTAGCAGGGAACAGAGTAAAATGTAAACTTCTTAATAGTTTCTTAAATAACATCAGTTCCTTGCTCAAAAAGCTTTAATATTTCTTTGTTTCCTAATGTTCCACATTCAGATTTATTTTTGCAGACATCCAACCCAAATCATCTTCCAGACTTATTTCCTAGCACTCTTTACTCCATACACTGCTTCAGCCATCATTCTCTCCCTTTTTTCCCTTTGCCAAATAAATAAACAAAAGTTTAGTCCCACTTGACACACCCCATCACCCCTCAATGCAGTCCTTAGTGCTACAATGACAGTGAACTTGTCAGAGTGCCAATCTGGCCCTGCAATCACCTGGATCCCCATTTACTCTTACAATAAAGAAAAAGGCTTTGTTATACCTACAGAATTTTGAATAATTTAGAAACTTTCTACTTTTATAGCTTTATTCCACAAATATTCTAATCTCTCACTCCTTCTCTTTTCAATAATATTGGTATTATTAAGTTACTTAAAAGTACTCTGTTCCTCTTATAAGCCCTTTCTGTACATCTGTCCAAAGGTCAATAACTAAAAAAAAAATTCAATGTGCATACTTAGAATCACAGATCTCTGCCTTTTCAAACTTGCAGTTTTTCTGTATTTATTGATTATTTAATTAAAATCTATTTTCACTACTAGTCGGTGAGCTCTGTGAGACCATATCTGTGTTTCTTGCCTTTGAATCCTGAGCACAAAGTATCTTAGGCATTAGAATCATCATTTCCTTTTTCTTCCTTTTTATTCAGTAACTCATTTAATATACTTCCTATATTTTAAGACTTCTCAAAGAGCTATGATAACTTTTTTGAAAGAGTACAAATAAAATATGGCTGAGTTTCTCAGACTGGAATTTCTCCATGGATCTCTGGAGGTTTATGGGTAAATTCTTGGGGTGTAAGAGGGGGTTGAAAAGTAGATGGCAGTACAGATGCTGCTACCATCTATTTTTTAAAATAAAGTTTTACTGAAAAATAGCCTTGCCCATTTATCTATGCATTGATGATGGTGGCTTTGTGATGTAACAGCACAACTGGGTACTTGCAACAAACACCATGACTTCAAACTTAAAGTATTTACTATTTGACCCTTTATAAAAAAAAGTTTGGGAAACCCTGGGGGACAGGAATTATGTGAGGATATTTTGATTTGGCATTTTTGGTTTGATGTAAAACCCATGAGTCTAAAAAGTTTGTATTTAACTCCTTTATTTTGTATATATAAGGCACCATACAATTTAAAAAATATTGAGTATAAGAATTGCTCTCTATATGAAGACCTGTACTTTGAGAAACATTGCATGCCCCTGTTACCCAGGTCCTGGCTCTGACTGTGGAAGAAGCTGGTCACATGTTCTCATGGAGACTAGACTTCCTTAAAAAGATAACTGTACCCTCCAGACATGTCTACTCATTTGTGTATTCACTCATTCCTCAGATATATTTTGAACATCGTTGGTGAGCAAAGCATCTGTATATCTCAGGAACTGGCTATTGAGACTCATAAGATTCAGTTTCTGACCACAAGGGCACCAACTCCAGTATGAAAAACAGGACACAGATGATTCTAATATCCTATAGTAATGACAGTGATGATATGTCACAAGTGAAGTGGGAAAATGAGGAGTACTAACTCAACCTGAGGAGCTGGGTGGGTGCTTTCACAGGAAGGTGGCGTGTAAGTTGGATCTTAAAGATTGAATAGAAGTGACCTAGGCAAGGGCAGTGGAGGGAAGGAGGAACATTCTAAGTAGAAGGGCTCATCCCCTGGTTTCAAGGAAGCAGTGGTGGACTATATCAAGATGAGAACTCAGATAATGCCTTTTTTCCACTCTCACTATACCCTGTAATGTATGAAACTAACTTAATAGTAGGTGTGAATACACATTAGATACTGGGTCTAGGGAGACTTCAGCAAGCCATATTGCCCTGAATCATAAAGAGGGTGACTGAGGAATTGTGCACTGTCTAAGCATCATTACACCATCGTGAAGTCTGCAGAAGGTGCTTGGTGCTTCCTGGAGCTCTTACTCTCACCCCAGACACTTAGTTCTAGTCCTTGTCTACAATTTAAGCTCCATTCCAAGGTAAATATCAAATTCAAAGGAGTGAGGAAGGCTGCAGGACAGAGGAGAAACCACAAGAGGGCGCTGCTCCCCGTGGGTGCTGCTTTGACACATCTTCCATTTCTGAACATGCCTCTCTTTTTATAGCCTGTGACATGAACTTGCAGGGCAGTTTGTCTGTCTTGCCTAACACACAAGTCAAGATTTTCTAGAAGATTCCACCAAAGGATCACGAAAGTAGAGGAACAGCCCTCTCAGCTGTGGTATTACCAAGCAAACCTGCTGCTGGTTCTCTGCCAGCCATGCTGTCTGCTTCCAGCCTGGTACTTATGATCTTGTTGATGTTGGGTAAGTAACATTTCTTGGGATTTCTAAGGTGTTCTATTCCTTGGTTTTAGGATTCTTACCAAACTGGAGACGATTCCTTTTCATTGCCAATACAACAAAGCCTTTACTTTTTATTTTAGGAGGGACCAGTGGAGACTCAGTGAACCAGACAGAAGGCCCTGTTACCCTCCCAGAGGGGAAAACTTTGACACTGAGCTGCACTTACCAGACCACCTACACTGGTACAGAATATCTTTTCTGGTATGTCCAACATCAAAACAAAGAGCCTGTTCTCCTCCTGAAAAGCTCATCGGATAATCAAGAGGTCCACAACAGAGATTTTCAGGCCAAACTTGTGAAGACTGAGAAATCCTTCCACCTGCAGAGACCTTCAGTGCAAATGGCAGACTCGGCAGTGTACTTCTGTGCTGTGAGTGACACAGTGCGGGAGTGCACAGGGGGAGCTGAGCACAAACCCAGAGGGGCTCACACGGGGCTGCAGGGGAGCAGCCTGGCTATTCTGGGAGCCACAGGGAGCTTCTCTGGCTGTTCTCAGGGACATACATGTATTTGACAGGGAAGTGGAGACTATATTTTCCTAATACAAACAAAAATACTTGTTATGGCAAATATGTCTACTAGTTGAAAGTGTAGGACACAGCTTTTTCTGTTCTGCTACAGTGTGTATCCCATTAAAACCATTTTTCCCCAGTTAGGAAATACAAGTATGATGTCAATATGATGTGGAAGTTTCACTGATTCTCTGTGACTTTTCTAGCACATTAGTAATTTATGCTAAACCAAAGAACTATCAGGAGAAGTTTCTCATTATAAAAATGCCTCAACTCCACTTCACTATAAGCAAAGTTTGTTTCAGTGGGTCAAGAATTCCCAGAGTTTTCAAGGCAAGCAACAGGGTGAAACTGAGAGGAAGATAAAATGACTCTGGGGTTGTCCCCAACTGTGATCTTAACATATCGATTTATGAAGAACAATTACATGTAAACGTTTGATGAATCTGGCCTTCTCGGAAATACGTGTTCTCATGAACCTGTATCTGAAGTGGAGAAACACGAGTCCTGGTGTTCAAGG